>NC_061120.1:141592602-141628354 GCF_002878395.1 Capsicum annuum | reverse complement strand
CTCTCTAGGTCTTGTACTCACCATTTGAGCAGAGAAGAGTGAAATATGACTTAGAACATAAGGTATGAACGATCTGCCTTATATAACATAAAGTAGGAGAAGTTTGTTAATGACATCTTATAGGCTATCAAATATAGGTATGAATGTTTACATAGCAAGCTGTGAGACTCTATCGAACACCCCATTCTTAAACCATAGAGACCAATGAAAACCTAGCTCTGATACAAATTTATCACAACCTAGAAACCAAGGGTCACGATGGAACTTATTGCAACAAGGCTTGACAAGTAAGCCTATCACCCAAACTAATATAAAATAAAGAAATATACCAAAACTAACGCAAGACTCCAAGAACAGAGTTGATTCATTTATGTATATAGTAAACACAAAAGAATAATCAAGATACCAACCAAATCAAAAAACCTGATGTCATAGTTTAAGACCTAACTAGTACAACTCTAGGTAAAAAATATATAAGATATCCAATAGGTAAAAAGTCTATCTCTGAATAAAAGTAAGATATATTCTAGATAAGAAAAGGTGGAAGTTAACTTCGGATTCAAAGATCAATTGATACCTCGAATGGTCTGCATGTATTGTCTAAATCAACTACCCATACAGTGCACTTGTACCTGGATCTGCACTCTTAGGGTGTAGTAGGGATCAGTACGGTCAAATTGTACTCAGTATGTATCAAAGGACAATTGAGTAAAGTAGAAAATAAAACATATAAACACAAACTATTGCCACATCACCTGCAATCAGAGATGCCCAAAATAATAGCCCACACAATCTTCGCTTATTGTTCTAATATATATACATATAACAAATATATGTAGATAAAAGAAGAATAAATATGCATATACAATATATACAGGTTTAACAAGACAGAACAGATGGTAGATATCAAGCCAACAGCACAAGTACAATAATAAATAAGCACAATAAAGATGATGATGATGAAAATAATGATGTGATGCATGACGTCTTCACACAACCTTATTATGCACCAATGGAACTAAAGCTTCTTAATGTAAGACCCATAAGGGGTTCATTAACCCGTATACAATCAATATCCAATTACCAATATTCATTTATCCTCTCCTACACATACATCAGTAGAGGGTTTGAAAAGATGTCACATTTGCTATAAAAAATACTAGTATTTCCACTATTGTACTAATGTTTCATGAATAAATATGATATGACGATGTAATTTTCATAACTAACCAAAATGAGAATATCAAGTATCCAATCAATATACCAACTATGTGAACAATAAATCCACTCAAATTAACAAACCATCTATTATCCAATATGATCCTGAAACCATCAAGTGAAACCTATAAGATAGTATCATTGATACCACATAATTCCTAAAATATAGGATTCTTCCCCCCATAAAAGATTGTAACCAAATAATCACACATCAATATCAGGAAAACAAAATTATATAAGACCGCACATAGTCAAACATAAACAAATAATATCATAAAACTACAAAATATTATTTAAATAGGCCCCTCACAGGTAGGTAAATTACTTAAACATATTTTCCATGATACAACTTCATACCTATTGCATGCTTTTATATTATTATTAACTACCCAACCTAGTCTAAATAAATTTAAGTCATAACCTACCTCAAACGCTAAAAACTTTTCCAAAAAGCTATCAATAAGGAGATTTTCCCACACGAACAGACCTGCAACCTACTAAATCATTCAAATATAGAATCTATGCATCAAAAGAATGCCAATGATACTCATAATTCTTAATTTTGAGTGAGGTCGCAAGGACCCTCAAAATAGGTTTTCAAAAAAAAAGGTAAAATTAATAGTTTAGTCCAAAAATATATATCACGTAATAAACAGAATTAATAAAAGAAAACCCAAATGAAAATTATTTTAAATTGGGGTTTAATTTGATGAACCACAATCTTAAGGCCTTCTTGGGAAAAAATCCCAAATTCTATTTGTAAATTTGTGTTTAAAAAAAGTTTAAATTATAAAGTTGAAGAAAAATAGTTGAAATAGTTGTTTTGGAGCATACCCATGCTTAGAAATGTGATAAATTGCTCAAAACCTCAAAACCCGAGCTCCAAGTCTAAAAAATGGTGGAAAATGGTAAAAAAGGAATTAAAAATCTTCTTTCCTCTAAAAAGGACAATACCCGCGTTAGTAGTTAGTGCTAAAGTTCCCAGATATCGTTAAAGCGACACCACACTAGGGTGATAGTTTGCTAAAGTGAACCTTCAGCTACTTTAGCAGTGAGCACTATAGAGCCCAACTTACCCCTATACTGATACCTAGTAGTAAGCCAGTGCTGGTTTAAATCCAAAGGGTTAGTTTAGAGGTCACACTAGTAGCTGCTTTAGTTGGAGAATTGGAGAATTCAAAGTATCTACAGATCTCGAGGTTTCATAAAGAATTCTAAGAACGCAAACAAACTATGATGCCCTATCAAATTTGATATTTCAAACTTAATCGCAATATCGGTTTTTTGAAATGACATTGTTTACACAAAGTTGACCCCGAAACTCAATTTCACAGCTTTTCAAACCAAGGATTGATCTGAGAAATAAAAACCATAAAACCAAAGCTACCACATCACCAAACTAAAATTAATGTTCCAGACCTGCTTGCATAGTCCATTTTGACATTCGATGCACATATCAATAAACGTTGACTAAAGTAAACTATAAGAATTTTCAAGCCATCATAAAATAATTAAATATTCACACTAAAATATATTAGGAATCGTGCCAAATATTCCCAGATCCAAAAAATACCACAAAGCAACCATGAGAAGGGGTAAAATGGTCTAATAACAAAGAAATAAATATTTTACAAAAATAAGAAAAATCAAGTTATTACAAGTTGACATTGATTTGGATTGTATTATCTTACAATTTTTGTAAAAGATTAGATATCGAATCCCTACCTTGCAAAACCATAGGGAAAACAAAGAATAATAATATCCTCATGTAATATAGGTTATGGTTAGCATAATTAATCATAGAAACATGCCAACTTTGCACCCACATATGGTATAATCAAGGATCTCTTGTGTTTGATATGGAAGGTTCAATGTGAGGGATACTACCTCTAAATAAAGTAATTCCACAACTAGCTTGAAAATTATCATAGATAATGAGGTAGTAGAGAAAGTAATCAAGGGTAAAAATCTAATCAAAGGTGTTATCATCTACATAAATATCGCATGACTTACAAGATTTAACACATAATATACACAAGGATGGAATCAAAATATTTTAGCACATAGAAACTCTCTACTTTAAGCAACTTACAAAAATAAATTAACAATGGAAGTGAGTTCATCAATGGAGTCATGCCACTAGGGAAGATAGAGAAACTATCATATAACAAATCAACCCAAAATAAGTAGTTCTCCCAAGAAGCTTGGTTCCATCTATTAAAGATGTTAGGCATTCTCCCAAGAGCTCCATATGGCACTTAAAATTGTTCAACTTTTTCAACCTTATAAAGGCAATGTGAAATCCATAAAAAGCATGGAATCCACCGTAAACAAAGTATTCAACTTAATATTATAATTTGTGATCCATAAAACTGAAGCACAAGTGTCAAATAAGGATGCAAGTACATATGCAACACCCAAAGGAGGAAACAACACATTTTCCCTAGGGTCCTCAACAATAATACCACCTTTGAGAAAGGGTGTCTTCAATTCTAAACAAGTAATAAATAAGGGTATCACATGAATGGAATTAATCTAAAGTAATTTAAAGAGAAGACTCACACTTTGATATCCTATTAAACACCATAAAACTTTGATTATTTTATTTTTGATCCTGCCACATGTGTAATGTCAACTTTTGACTTGAATAATGTTTAGGAATGATAAAAGGGTGTTTGGAGAAAGATTTAGAACTTTTAGAAGGGATTTGGGGTAACATTCGGACCCTAAATGATTGGAATGGGGGATATGGGTTTTCCCTAATTGGATGAATTTTGTCTTGTACTTGGCATTAACCTCAAACCACTTTGTAAACTTGATTGTAATTATGGATAATTTAATGTTTTAACTTTTTTTTATCCTATTACATTTATTTAATGAGTAAATAGTATTAATATGGTTTTTAATATCCTGGGTGTACTTGGTTTTGGATTTAAATAGAACTTGGGAGTCTAATTTGGTTGTTTGAATTGGTTTGGCATATTTAAAGCATAATGGTATAATGATACATATTGGTAAATGCCTTAATGAATGACTCCTGGGTTAATGGATTGGCTTACATGCATACTATTTTCATTATAGCATAAAGGGAATTGTGTAGCTCAGTATAAAGGTATAGGTATTGGGGGACAAATAATAAAAACCACATTTGTCATCATTAGGAGTCTATATGTCTTGGAGCTTAATATACGCTTGATGTATATATTTTTCTGTGGCTATTTTGTTGATGGATTTTGTTTTCCCTCAGGTCTTCCTCTGTTTGCACAACAAACAATCACATGAGCCCTTTTAGGAAAGGGAGCTAAACTATATAACCAATGGTACCTTTAGGAAGATCAAGATGCACTCAGTTTAAATCTTTGAACTCTCATTTTCCTGACCTTTTACCCTCTCTTGACATCTTATATATGTATATATGAATGTGTGTATGTGGTTTGAGTAGTTTTGGACATGGCCTTAGTTTATCTTTTTACTTGAGTTACATGTTAGTGCTTGTCCCAATAACCATCCTAGGATGCTACATTATTTTATAATGGGGTCAAAGACTGTTCTATTGCTTTAGTTCAGCGTTAGGTTCTTAAGAACATCTGTTGAGCTTTTGTGATATGATGAGACACTATCCTTTAGAAAGCCTTATCATTTTATTATTCTTTCTTTATCGACTTAGTAATCTTGGATTCTTTTCTTTATTCATAGTCGGGGGCATGTCCGAACTTAGTTTTAATTTGATTTTAGAGGATATTGTGGTTAAATATATATTTCTTGTTATTTCGACTGCTAGTTTAAATTTGAGTTATCTATTCATCTTTTATTACTATGTTAATTGGCTTTCGCTTTATTGTTATTATTATGCTCTTGAGTTTTGCCAAAAGGTATGATCTTCAGTACATGGTGGGCTTAATTTACCCACCACAACCAGGTCCTATTTTGGGTCATGACTAGCTTTGTATCATAACACATTTTAAGGTCAACAGGTGTCCATAAAGTCATGTCAAGTCGAGTTATTTCTATTAGTGAATAACCTGCCATGATTATATGAAGGAGGCTACAAGGCATTTTGGAATATTTCCCTTTCTTGTGTTCTATTTTGGGCTATAGAGTCTAGTGTTGTGAAACTTCTCTAACTCCTAGCTTTCTCAAATTTTATTTCATGCCTCCCCAAAGATTTGATGTTTGTTAAAACTCTAAGGGAAACTTTGTTCCATTAAGGAGAATATAGAGGGGACTCACCCTATTTATAGAGTGCAGAACCATTGTATCACTCCATGTTGAGTTCTACCAGTTCTAATTAGTCCTCCTCAAGCTATTCATACTTGTGACACTTATGCTCTGTGGCCTCTAGGAGATATTTCTAATGCAATGTTCTGTCAGTCTATTTATATTCTTACTTTGTTGGTGGCATTACAGTCTTACTGTGTTGGTTCTATTGCTTATTCATCTAAGGTCACTTGGGTTTGATAGTTTATGAGGTTCAATCTTTCAACCTTTGTATGCTCTAAGTTTGAGAAGGATTCACACGGGTTTATTAATAAGTTAAAGAATATCTGTAGGGTGATGCTGCTACTGATTTTAAATTGTAAGGTGTTTACATTTTATCAGTTGAAGGATGTAGCTTATCAGTTGTACAAGGAGTGAGAAGATATAAGACTATGTGGGATGACTTTTCATTGGTCTTTCTTAATCACTTCTTTCCTCAAGAGTTAAAAAAAAGATAAGACAAGACTATTTGTGAACTTTAAGTAGGGAAAGATCAGTGTGAAAGAGCATACTTTGAAATTTTAGTTATTGTCCCATTATGCTCCCAAGTTAGTGGCAAACATGAGATCCAAAATGAGGAAATTTACTTTTGGGTTGCCCTGTGATTTGGTATTGTAGTGATATTTTCCTTCTAGCAGGATTTCCACTTAAGAGAATAAGGTTTTGATCACCACATTTTTAGCTCCTGGGTAAAAAGGCGCTACTTCTAGTATCGACACTAGATAGAATCATCTATATAAACTTGGTACTTGTTAGTAATCAGAGTTATCCCTGAATATTGTTACTGGTATGTTACAACTCTTTTCTCATGATGTTTGTTATTTGCTTGATCCGGGTTCTAACCTATCATATCTTACCCCTATGTGGCTGTGCATTTTTTTTTTGGTACTAAAAATATTTTCAACCTTTTTTCTGCTTCTACTCTAGTAGGTGATTCTGCAGTTGCTAGAAAAATTTATAGGTGTTGTGTGTTGTCTATCTTTCATCGAAAGACATTGGTGGATTTGATATAATTGGATAGGGTGGATTTCAATGTTATTTTAGGGATGGATTAACCTCATTCGTGTTATGATTCATTGGATTATAGGACCCAAAAGATCAGTTTTCAATTTCCTAATAAACATGTGATCAATAGGGAGGGGATTTCCTTAGTACCGAAAGGGAGGGTCATTTCCTATATTAAAGCTCAAAAAATAATTTATAAGGGGTGTGTATATCATCTATTTTGGGATAAGGATATTTAATTTGAAATTCCTTCTTTGCAATCTATCATTATGGTTAATGAATTTCCTAAAGTGTGTCTCGATGATCTTCCATAAATTCCTCCAGATAAGGAAATAAATTTTGGGATTGATCTTCTATCAAACTCATCCTATTTCTATTCCATCTTATAGAATGGCTTGAACTAAATTCCATAAACTAAAGCGGCAATTAAAAGATTATCTTGATAAGGGTTTCATTTGTCATAGTATCTCTTACTGGGGTGCTCCTTCACTTTTTAAGCGAAAGAAAGATGCGTATTTCTGTATGTGTATAGATTTTCATCAGTTAAGTAATGTGACAATGAAAAATAAGTATCCTCTTCCTAGGGTTGATCATCTTTTCGACTAGCTTTATAATGCTAGGTGTTTTTCTAAGATTGATCTTCGTTTGAGATATCATCAGTTGAAAATTAGGGATGTTGATATTCTTAAGAGTGATTTTTGAACCTGTTATAGTTACTATGAGATATTGGTTATGTCATTTCGGTTGACTAATGTCAGACTCCGTTCATAGATCTTATGAATTGAGTTTTTATGCAGTTTATGGATTTGTTTGTTATTGTTGTCATTGATGACATCTTGGTTTACTCTAAGAGTGATGAGGATTATGCTAATCAACTTTCAATTATGTTACAAGCTCTTATAGAGAAAAAATTATATGCAAAATTTTCTAAGTGTGAGTTTTAACTTAGTATTATGGTCTTTCTAGGGCATATTGTTTATAGTGAGGGATTAATGTGGATCCAAATAAAATTATTTCAGCTATGAAATAGCCTAGACCCATGACTAAAACAAACATTAAGAGCTTCATAGGCTTGGATAGGTATTATAGGAGATTTATGGAGAGCTTCTCTTCTATTATTGCACTATTGATAAGGTTGACCTAAAAGAATGTTAAGTTCTTGTGGTATGATGGTTGTGAAAGTAGCTTTGAGAAGTTGATGGATAAGTTGATTGTTGCTCCAATTTTGACCATGCCCAAGGGTATTGGTGGGTTTGTAGTGTATTGTGATGTGTTTCCCATGTAGGACTGGGTTTTATTTTTATGCAGCATATTAAGGTTGTAGCCTATACTTCTCGACAGCTTAAGCTTCACGAGAGGAATTATCTGACTCACGACATGGAGTTGGCAATTGTGGTTTTTGTATTGAAAACATGGCACCATTATCTATATATAGTGCATGTTAATATTTATCCAGGACATAAGAGCTTGCAGTATATGTCTATACAGATTCAATTTAATTTTAGGTAGAGGCTATGGCTTGAATCACTTAAGGATTATGACATGAGTTTGTATTACCATCTAGGTAAAGCTAATGTTTTAGCTAATACTCTTAGCAATTTTTCTAAGGAGAGCTTATCCCATGTTAATACAAAGAAAAGAGGATTGGCAAAGGATATTGACAGGTTCGCTAATTTGGAAGTTCATCTTTTTGACTGTGAGAATGGAGGAGTGATTGATCAAAAAATGGTTAAATCATCTCTTCGTACTAGGGTGAAGGATAAATAGGCTTTGGATCCTATACTTATGCAGATTAAGGATTATGTAGGTCAGCAAAAAGTTATGGCATTCAAGTTTTAGGGAGATGACATGTTGAGATATCAAGGTAGGTTGTGTGTTCCTAAAGTTGATGGACTGCAGGAAAGGATTTTAACTGAGGCTCATGAGTCCAGATATACAGTTCATCCGGGTTCAACTCAGATGTATCAATACCTTAAGAAAATCTATTGGTGAAACAATATGACGAGATATATGGTCAGTTTTGTTGCCAAATGTATGGTTTTTTACCAAGTTAGGGTTGAGTAGTTAAGGACTAGTGGCATGTCTCAAGAGATAGAGTTTCCTATTCGGATGTGGAAGATGATCAATATGGATTTCTTTATGGGTCTTTCATGGTCTAGTAATTAGTACGATTCAATTTGGGTCATTGTGGATAGGATAACTAAGTCTGCTCACTTCTTTCCTGTGAGGAGTAACAAGTCAGGAGAGGACTAAGCTACATTGCTCATTCGAGAGATTGTGAAGTTATATGGTTCGCTCTGGGGTCTATTATTTCAGAACAAGATTTGCAATTTTCATCTTACTTTTGGTATTTATTTCAGAAGGATTTTGGAACACAGGTAAACCGTAGCACCACTTTCCACCCTCAAATAGATGGGAAATTAAAGCATACTCTTCAGACTTTGAAGGATATCCTAAGGGCCTGTGTGATCTTTTCTAAAGGGATTAGGGTTGATCATTTTCTTCTTATTGAGTTCTCTTACAAAAATAGTTATTACTCAAGCATTCAAATTGCCCCTTTTAAGGCTCTTTATGGTAGGAAGGGTAAATCTCCCATTGGTGAGACTAGGTTGTTTGGTCCTGACATGGTACACCAATCAATGAAGAGGGAAAAATTTATTTGAGAAATACTTAAGACTGGTCAGAGTTACCTAAAGTCTTATGTGAAGATGAGGCTGAGGGATTTAGAGTTCGAATTAAGTGATTAGGTATCCTTGAAGGTGTCTCATATGAAAAGCGCCATGAGGTTTGGGAAAAATGTGAAGCTCAGTCCCCATTACGTTGGTCCATATTGGCTTCAATTTATCCAGGTTTTCATGTGTCAATGCTAAAAAAGTGTGTGGGTGATCCTTTCTTAACAGTGTCTATTGAGGATGTAGCTATATAGATTCCTTGCCTTAAGAGGATGTACCAAATAAAATATTTGATAGGCAAGTTTGTAGGTTAAGTACCAAGTATGTATCCTCAATAAAGGTTCTCTGGAGAAATCAAATGGAAGAGGAGCTAACACGAGAAACTGAGGAACATATAAAGACCAAATACCCATTCTAGTTCTACGAGTTAAATGAAAGTGCTTAAGGTATGATTTTCATTTTCCTCTTATCACATTCTGACATTTTTATTTTATTTTGGTGTATTCTTGCTATTATCATGCAAAAATTTCCCTAACTCATCTTTCAAGGGATGAATGATCCTATGGTTGGGGGGGATAATGTGATACCCCATAAAACTTTGATGAATTGGTTTTTGACCCTCGCATGCATAATGTTAATTTTGACTTAATTTACGTTTAGGGTTATTAAAAGGGTGTTTGGGGAAAGTTTTTGATTTTTAAAAGCAATTTGGGGTCATTTAGGGACCTCGAGGCAGTGGGGTTCTGTGACAAAGCCATGTCATAGAAGTTAATATCTGCGATATAGGCGTGTCTCGGAGGTTAAATTCCACAATATTATCTTTCTACTCTAATGTTTCAATTTCATCTAATTTTTGTTTTTTAACTTAGGGTGAGGTGCTTTTGGATATTTTACCCCTTATATGACCTTTAAACATAAAATAACCCCATTCTCTTTAGTTTTAAAAGATCAAATCATCCTCTTTCTTTCTCAAACTCAAAAATTAAAAACATTCTAGTATTTTACAGTGCATTCATCATCCAGGCTCGAAACTTTAAATTTACTTCCATTTCTTGTGTATTTCAAGCATGTTTCTCTTTTCTAAACTTTAATTTTACATAATGGCATGAATTTACTTGATTTTCATATGATCTAAATTGTCGATTGAGTGGTTTTAGTTGTTTCTGATTGAATTACACGTCCCATATTTTAATTTAATCATTCATGCTTCAAAATTAGTATTTTAGCACTGAACTAGGGCATTGTTTGAATGATTGGAATGTTGATATGGGTGTTCCTAAATTGGATGAATTTTTTCTTAGAGTTAGCATTAACCTCTACCCAATTTGTGAACTTGATTTTAAATATGGATAATTTCATGTTTAACATGTTATTAACCCATTGTGTTGCATTAAAGGATAAATGGATATGAATATTGTGTTGGAAGGGCTTTGTGGCTTTGAATTTTTTATTTAAATGGAACATGGGAGTCCAGTTCGGTTATGTTAATTGATTTTAAAAAATTAATTAAGCATGAAAGAGTAATGGTATGATGATACCAAGTGGTAAATGCCTTAACGAATGACTCCTAGGTTAATGGGGTTGTTTATGTTCCAATTATTTTAATTTGGGATTTAAGGGAATTGTGTAGTTAACCATGAAGGTATAAGATGGGGGAGGGGGAAAACACTGGAAACCATATTTTCCAGTGTTGGGGGTCTATATGAACGTGTTTATAATGCACACTTAATGTATATATTTTGGGACAACTATTTCCTTGTGGATTTAGTTTTCCCTCGGTTTTTCCTCTATTTATGTGGCTAACGTGCACTAGGTCGCTTTTAGTAGTGGGAGAAAAACCCATATAGCCCATAGGTGTCTTTAGGATGGATTAAGCTACACAGTTCAAGTTAAATCTTTAAACTCTCATGTTGATAACCTTTTACCCTATCCCATCATCCAATATGAACATATGAATACATGCATACAATTTTGAATGATTGTGGACAAGACATTATTTTATAGCTTTACCAGTGTTACATGCAAGTTATTATTCCACTACCTATCCTAGGACACTTATTGTTTCATCATTTAGGATCCGAAGACTTTTCTGTTGCTCCTATGCAACGTTAGGTGGTTGAGAACATTTATTGAGTTGCTATGAAATGGTGATCCTCCATATTCGAAAGGCCTTATCATTTCATTATTCTTTCTTTGTTGACTTAGTACTATTGGTTCTTTTATTTGGTCATAGTCGGGTCATTCCCTAACTTAGTTGTTATTCTGGTTTGAGAGGCTATTGTCGAGAAATGTGGTCTGGTTGTTGTTTTGTCTCCCAGTTTTTATTTCAGTTATCTATTCATCTTTTATTACTATCTTTATTGGCTTTCTCTTTATTGTTATTATTGTGCTCTTGATTTTAGGCTAAGGGGTTAGTCTCCAATCCATGGTGGGCACGAGATATTTCTCACGGCTAGGTCCTGGTTCGGGTCGTGACATCTATATGTGGTGAATCTTTGGTCTTGAATGGGAGCACATAATGGTGAATTCTCATAGTCCCTTTCATTGCTCCCCTTCTTTAACAAACAATAATTTTTGTTGGAATGTCACCCATTCACAACTTGAGTCTATTATGTGGATTATAAATCCCCAAGCAATACATCATCATAGGGAGGGATACCAACAACCTATGCCAAATCCCGCTTGTCATCTTGGCCAAGCACCAAGTTGGGTATATAAGAAGCACCACATTTCAAAGGGTCACGAAGTATGAAAGAACATGGGTCAAGGTAATCCCCAAAGGTGCAACCCTCACAAATAAAGAAACACTTTATACTACCATTGCCAAAAAAATAAGTAAAGCGATGGCAGAGAAAGGTTTCACATAGGATAACTTAAACTAGGTTACCCTAATGCATGTACTCCCTATTAGATTCAAGATCATCTCCGTAATTATTCTCAGTAAAGGAAGAACCAAAGAAGAAGTAAAAGTAATTTCTAAATAAATAACACCTTGTTTTTCAAGGTAAGAATCCTTTAGTAGATGCATACCACTAGTAACACCAAGGTAATCATGACTCGATTCACCATAAAAATCATGCAATTCATCCTCTAATTCATAAAACAAGGGTGAGGTTTCATACAAAGGATCACAACGAAAATAATTTTTATAAGAAAAATCACTACTTGTGACTCTCAAATATTCAAGTAATCAAGCCAACATTACACAATTGATCATTAATTTTTAAAAGTACAAATCACTATCAAGAATTAGATAGCACAATCATCACATAACCTTATATTCTTAATGGATTTCAAGAAATAGGATAACATGTGAATCTTAAGAAAACTATCTTTTTTTAAGCACACCAAGAGACAGGTCACAAGGTGCAAAGAAAGGAGTGATCCCAATATTTTCAAATAAGACATCTTTCTTCAAGAGAGGATTATCAACCAAAGGTAAGGTATTAAAGCATGCAAGTTCACTCTCAAAAAGATTCATGTCATCTTTCACAATATTTTCATAAAAATGATATCCATGAGCAAAACTAATAATTAGCTCTAGATCAGATAACATTGTTAAAGAATTATTTATATTAACATGATCAACTCGATCAATATCTTCACTATCTTATCAACTATCCAAGTAATGTATTGGATTCATTAATAAGCTGATTAATGCACATACCATCGCTAGTTGTAGGTAATTTACATTCCAACATAGAATCACCTTGATTTTTGAAAGGGTGACTATTGTGCAAAAACTCTTATTACATGGCAATGAAACCTTATTCATGTTAAAAGTTATAGCACAAGGTGGACACAAATCAATCTTAGAAGAGTCAGTTTAGTTATCTTTAGGATTAGCTAGTGTTTGCAAACTCATAGAAAGAACCTGATCATCATTCAACTTAGCACTACCAAAAGTATCATAAAGGAAAGACTCATGAAACTCCATATTATAAAATTTGCCAACTACACTCTCTTGGCTTCTAGCCACATCACATTTTTTATTTAAAGACGTGCAATGGTTAAAAATGTTGCATTGTAGCACATATGAAGTATGGTCTTCACCTTGGTATTCAACATGGGAGCTCATTTGAACAATTTGGAAGTTCTCATCACATAGTAGTTTTTCAAGTCTACTCCCTTGAGTCATATTTTCATTACTCTTCTCAACGTTTAGATTAATAGACAAGAACTCTGTAATGTCTAAAACTCTTCTTGGATCCTCTTTTTGAAGTATTTGTTCTGGAACCTGCATAGGAGAAGTGGTGATACTATGTAAAATACTAGTATCATGGTCAGTGCGTACAAGGGATTACTGTTGATAAATCCCACAATTAAGTGTTCCTTGTCCACTTTTATCACACAACTCCTTGGCCCATAATCTTACACAACTCTTTCCTTTGAGCCAAACCTTTCTTTCCGCATACATGGGGCAATTCCCTTTCCCTTTTCTCAACTTCTTCGTTCTTTAGTACTTTGTATAACCTCTTCATGATCATATAGTCCGTACTCACTTCTTGGATATCAAGGTATCAAGAATGTACTTTCTCGGGCCTCAAGTTCCACTTTGCAAGGTTCCCATACTACGTGCCTAAATACACAAGATAAGCTCTAAAATAACTCCAATTGCTCATAATTTTTTTCAATAACACAAAATTAGGTGTATCGGTTGGGGTAATTTGAAATTTCTCACTTAGTAATACGTAGGAGTTGATATGTGAAGTGGAATCCATGGAGTGAAAGGATTCCTTAATTCTTGATATGATACCTTCTATGGAGGCTAGATGACCTTCCATTATTCCTATTAGACGGTTCATTCCCTAAATCTTTGCCCACTAAGATTTCAATGTCTCTTCTCATGGTATTTTGAGTTTCTTTATCCAAAGACATTATACCTTGAAATTTTAAACACTCAAAAAATAAAGCAATGTTAGCATTAGAAAAAAAAAAGATCACAATCACTCGTGTTTACATACCTTGGATTGCCTTACAACTGGATCGGCTAGTGTTGAAGATTGCCCATACTTTGATAGCACAAAAGGTTACAGTTGATAGTATTAGATAAAATGTATTCTAGTTTTAAATAAAGATGTATGAATCAATTATAAACCAAAGTAATTGAATCAAAAAGTTAACTATAAATAAAATAAGAAAGGCAAAAATTAAATTGATGAAGAAAAGGAAATAGACTCTAAGACTAATTAACCAACTAAGTTGATCAATTACTAGTTGTGAATTAGTGTTAAGAATAAGAATTACAAATCATGAAATTGCATTATGATGTTGTAACCATAGTAAAAATAAGAGTTGGAGTGGTTGACATGCATTTTTAGAGATGTAGTTGAAGGTGGGCATATGCCATCACAGATGGGACTTTGCAGGTCAAAGTAGTGAGCTTGGAAGTCATTTGCACTGGTCACCTACCGACATAATGGATTAATCTTCCCATAAATATGGGGGCACGGGTTTCCCAGGTAGAACACCCGATGACTCCAAATTTATTGATTTTGTGAGCCCTTTTGCACTCTCTTTTCTAGTGCATTCCCTTTTTTTGAGGGATATTTCTTTGTACCAACACCCAAACACATTTTCTTTCTTCCTTTTTATATCTAACACACCATTTTTTATGAAGCTTCCTTTTGAAGATATGAATCTTCTAGAACATGATCAAGACCAAATTTCCAAACTAACTTATTTTGACCCAGAATTGCAAGAAATTTCAGATTTATGTTCTCATTTGGATAACACTTTCCAATAGCTATTAATACTCAAATTCAAACAAAAAATTTCAGACTTTTAAATACATTTTTCAATTTTCTTCAAGCTTAAAACAAAAAATGGTTTATTATATGCATCTTCTCCAATCAACACCAAGTTTTAGAACTAGGTTCCCTTTAACGCTGAGTGTATTTTCCAACAATTTTATCCTTCAAATCCTCACCAAAATGACTAGTTCTAAACCCACTTAGATTTTTCTTCAATCTCAAGAACTCATCGATGGTGTTTCGACAAATGAAATCTAATCACTCGAAGAAATCCAGATCCAACTTAAGTAATACTAGATGGAACAAATCTAGTATAGAAACTACATAAAGGACTCGAAAACACAAATTAATTTTATGGTTTTTTCTTAAAATCATTTTTCTTTTCCTTTATTATTGTTTTTCAATTTTAAAGATAACAAAATTTAATATTGAATTCTTCAAGTTTGGTATGATATGAAATGATAACCCCCAAACTACCGAAGTCAAAATAAATAGAAAAATCGAAAGAAATAATAGAATTGAAATGTAGAAATTAAAGAATAGATAGATAGACACAACGAGGAGGATGAACTAAAGACGAATGGAAGTTTCAAATCAAATAACCATGAATTAAACTAATCCTATGAACACCTACCTCTTTCAAGTGATCATAAGGTAATTATAACACCCTCACAAGCACAATTTCTAGGAAAAAATAAACATCGGTATTTCCAAGAACTCACATCTTTTCAAAATTTACACAATATCAATATCCTCAAAATCTATGAAAAATAAAATGAAGTCCTAATATTTATAGTCATGGGTCATTTATTACCTATATGGGCCTAAAAGTGATCTAGTTCAACAAATGGGAGCCAGCTAGATTCTTAGGCCCACAAGAAGACGCAAGTGATGACTTGTTAAAGTAGGTAGAGCACCTGCTAGTGCAAGTGAATGACTTATGGGTGCAGATGACCATGTAGGTGTCTCTTGATCATTTTTTATATTCTCTTATCTTTCGAAAGACCTTCCAATAACTCATTTGACTCCAAGCTATCTTTCGTATATGTTATTGCTATATTAGGAGCTCAAAAATGGACCCTTCACACACATCCATTTAGCCTTGAGATCTGTATGACATAGATATCTTGTAGTTGTCCTTGAAATACATGCTAAGAATGATTGATGATGATTTGTATAGTATCACATGGTTTTCCCAAATGTTATGGGAGATGACACAATGGATGATGATGATGTAAAATTTATTTAAAATCCTAGTAAAGTTCATACACATGGAAGGCCTCTAATGAATTGGAATAAAAGTGCACATAAGAACTTCTTAAATTGATGTGGCGGTAGAGTATAGTATCAAAATTATGGGAGTAATGATTATGGAGATGGAGATGGAGATGATGAGGGCGATAATAGGCAAGGTAGTAGAGGCGATGAGTGAAGTGGTGGAGGTAGTGGTAGTAAGGATTTAAAGGTGGTAGAGATGGTAGAGGTAGTAGAGAGGTTGAGTTTATGGTAATATAGGAGGTAGTAGTGGTGCTAGCAAAAACAATTTTGAAACAAACTGGTTTGTTAAGTAAGTTAACTATAAAGTGGTGTTTATGATAATAGAGGAGGTAGCAGTGCTGCTAGCAAAAATAATTTGGAAAGAGACTAATTTGTTGAGTATGTTAACTTGTTGTATTTTCATTATTTTTTGTGTTGTAATTACTGGTGAAAGTTTGTTAACTCATTTGGGTTTTTAATGAATGGATTTTGTTTCTCTTAGAATAAAAAAATACAACTTTTAGAAGGTTGTAATGTAATGCATGCAACATGCTTCATTGGCAAATCAGTTATCAAAACATTTTGATTCAAATATGTGACCTATCAAAGGACTATAATAATCTTAAGGGTTGACCATTTGGCTAGAATCCAATAACACGAATTAATTAAAGGTCAAAATATTCAACAAATCACTTGACTAATATTGTATGACGTTTTGTTTGAAAAGATCAAAGGAAACTTTAATGAACAACGATGACATTTGTGGTGCTTCCTAAGTACAAGAAAAGGGTTGTGTGATCTTTGTTGGTCACAAATGCATCACATTTCTTAATTGTGTATTTTTAAAATCCATTAGGAAATATTCTATTAGAATACCTATCGATTATAATCTTATTTTTTGTGAGTGATTGTTTAGTAGTAGTAGAATTCAACCAAACACTCAACCTTACATTCAACAGTAGATTACTTTTCTTTCATTAATTCCAAAATTCAAGAAAAAACAATCATTCATTACAAGGTTCATTAAAACATAAACCTTGACAAAATACTAATATTCATTTATTAATGGAAGGGGGTTATTCGGGGGTGGCAAAGTTGGAGGAGTAAGGACTTGATCAACATCGATGCCTAACGGAACAAGTATACCCCTTATCATGCAGTCACAATTAATGAATTTCATTCGACTAAGTATGTTTGAAATTTTTAATTCTTGAATTATTGCATCAAGATGTTTAATGCGTTCACATATGTCATCATGCCTATCTTCTAACTTTTGGTCGACATCCAACAGACAACATAGTAAAGAGAGAAGATATTCAAAAATATAGTGTTTATAACATGTGTCTTACCTTCAGTTATTTTGCATCCAATAACTTAAAGAGGTGAGTTTATTTATAAAAAAAGAGCACCATTATGTAGTTTTAAATTTTCAACGTTTAGGTTACCAATGTATTCTTTTCAAATCTCCATCCAAATGATTCGACCCGCCTAAAAGAGTGTATTCCTTTCATAAATTTATTAAAAAATACAATGTTTCAATTTTTGTACATTTTCTATAATTAATTATTAACTAATTAAAGAAGAAAAATATATTGTGAATTTTAGAATAAATGATGTATTAATTATAAATTAATCAATCATTTTCTTCTAATACATAATTGAGATAATATTCCCTTCTAATAAAATGGAATTGACAGAATTTAATCACAACAAAATAAAATGAGAATTACATAAACAGTTAAACCAAAAATGCTGATGAAGAGACAAGTCCTTTAACCATGAAACAGTGCAACTTTTTAAAGGTGATTGTTGTAAATAGCTACCAATAAATTGATATCAGGGTGCGTTTCATAAGTTTGTTACCAATTTACAAAATTATATGAACATTATAATCTACAAACCCATCAAAAAAGTAAAATTTGCATAACAGATAATATGAACTCCTCTCAAGGAAACGATCATGGTCACGGTAATGCGAATGGTAATAAAAATGGCCAAGAACATAATCATGGATGTTGCTTGAAGAAGAGAAAGTTGTTAATGGATTTCCATGTGTTAGTTACAAAAGTGTGGAACTTAGACAACAAATTGATCTTCTAAATGGCATTGTAGATGCTAAATGTCGAGAAAATGATAAGTTTAGACAAGAAATGCAAAATATCAGGAAAAAACTGCCACGACCCAAATGGTCAGGATTGACAACTGCACTAACCTATGGCAGGAGAAACATACTACACTCACCTTTACTCACTTAAGTCTCCTATCCGTATTCAATATAGTATTAGCTTATGTTCTTTTTAACACGTTTAAAAAAATATCTTAATCATAAACTAGTTATAATTTATAAACATCGTCTTCCATAAAAAATAAATTGTGGAAGCCTCTATGTATTATATTCTCCGGGACCTGAAGTCACCATACAAGAACATCTATGAAGAACAACTAAATATAAAACCAACACAACATCAAAAATGTAACAAAAGAAGAAACTGTCCTAGACGCAAATCAAAAGACCTTAGCATCATAAGAAGATCATAAGATTTCTAGACATAGTTCTCACCTCCAAAATAAAGTTAGGATCACTATCTAGATCTAAGATCGCGTGTCAACCACTAGAAAATGTGTTGCCGTAAACAAAAAGAAGAGTATAGGTAGCTTAGTACATCAACAAGTATTGGTAAGTATCATAAGTCAACAAACTCAACAATGTACAAGCAAGAAAGCCAAACAAGTATGAAAGTAATCATAACAAAACCCACAGAAAATGATATCATTCAATGCCACACATCATATATCATCACAAAATTATAACTTATAAGTTTACTGTAACATGATTTCATATTTAATTATTTTCATCTATAAGTCATCATCATACCCAATGTAAATATATGAGTCCATGTATACCAAATGTCCACATGATCTCTTACCCATCACAAATTCATAATTATTCTAACATCATATCGGCATGGTATATGACCAATTATCACATCCATACCGGTGTGGTATTTGACACATTATAACATTCGTACCAGTATGGTACTCGAACCATCATTACAATACATTAACACAATGCAAACAAAATGCAATTTTGTCATGAAATCATAAGTCGTGCTAGGAGAACATTATAGATCTCAAGTTTATAAAGAAGCACAAAGCCAGAAAGTCTAAGAGCTACAAGAAAACTATATACTACCCAACCAATTTGCTCAAAGTCATATTTAAGTCACATGTTTCTGCTTTTATCCTTATTCAATTCGTTCTTGATCTATACAACACAAAATATGCACATATTTCAATAATTGATCTATTTTAACTACTAGAAATAAAATCATAATGATTTTAACCATAAAATTTACCTATTTCATTATCTTAGAGTTTTCTTATCATTTAAACTTTATGAAAACAACTTAAATTAGCATAATTAGTGAAAATTAAAGTCCTACTAGTGTTTTATAACACCATAAGATCAACATATGCCAAATTTATACAAATTTCCACCACTTTTGATAATTTTGTATGAACTAGGGTTAAACTCTAGTTTCCACCATTAATCCATTTCTAGTGATTTTCTACGGTCAAATGATGTAAATTTAAGTCTATAATATAATTACTTACCTCCAAAGATGAAAAACTTCAAAATTCTTCTGAAAGTTGCCTTTCCCTAGAACTCTTTTGCATTTTTCAAAAAGTGAGGAATAAAAATAATTTCTTAGTTTTAAGCTAACAATTTATTGGACGTTACCACTGCGATAGTTGAATTTTCACTATAGTTGTTCACACCATTATCAAAACCCAAACTAGGGTCTGGTCGTGTCTGGTATCTCATTTTCACCATAAACCGAAGACTATCCCCTTTTTCACAACCAAATTTCTCAAGTCATGATGGTTACTATCATAACCCACCGGTAGACAAGCAAATCCTCGTAGTCTGAAGCAGCTAATAACAGACTACTTAATTATATACAAAAAAATGTGGAAGAGATGGAATAAGAGAATCAAATACATAAGGGAATCCCAAAACCCGGTGGTATCAGTACAAGAGCTTCTAATATAGCAGGAGTACAAGAATGAAATACAAATTAATTTGCTGATACAACTTATCTACTAATACAACGTAGAGACTAGTCTAATACATAAGGGAGAGATAAGTAATACTCCAAACGTTAGGAGCTCACTTTAAGGCTCTGAACCATGTCTTCTCACAATGACACGCACATCAACGATGATAACCTATACGATTATCTGCAGGCTGCAGAAGTGTAGTATGAGAACCAAATGTATGGTACTCTTTAGGCAATTTCCAAATGAGCTCCAAAGATAAAGTAGATATACATAACATATGACTAGAATGAAAACTACACTCAAATATTGAACATTAATAAAAGATAACCAATAAGGTGATAAGTATAAAATATCCAACATATGTCCAGGAGACTCACATATTGAGACTAAGGATGTAACAAGGATGAACTATCCTATTCTAGTCATATTCATGAATCTCAATAATATATCATATATCAGTGGACAATCAGCAAAGTACAAGCGGAAGGAAGAAAAATATAAATATACAAGGCTAAGGAATGAGTATACAAGATGAACAACTAAAGGAAAGTATATACGGTAGTTCCATAGATACATATAGCTAGGTTCATATATATATACATATGGATAACAAGTCAACTCAAAGCATAACCTAAATGTATACATATGAGATAAACATGCATATAATGTAATCGTAAGATAGAAGAGGCAAGAAATATACCTCAAATATGGATACTGAAACACTGACCAATATGTCATAAACAAGCCATAATATTGATTATAGCAATGATAAAAACAATATCAATAACAACGTGAGTAACCGACCATTTCAGAAAACTAAATACCTAGCAATGCCCATTTGCACCCCCACCACCCCAGGCTCGGATAGTTCAGTTAACATACAATAACAAAAGGAATAGTCATCACCCAGATCTATATAACTATCCCATACAATCAAAAATACATAGATACATACTGGTGATAGTTAATGCACATGCAAGAACGAATGCAACCGAATCTACAATGCCATAATCAGCATGATCATAAACTAATTATCATAATAACCTATAGCCTTGCTGGGTATATAATCATCACAACATCCTTCGATCTTGACAGGTATCAATATCATCATCAGAATATCTCAATCAATTCTTTAAAAACATCATTATTAACCTCTTTGACCTATTTAACTTATTCATTATGTTAGACAGTTATTATTGTGAAGAAATACACTTTAAGGATTAAAGTGCGCCTTAGCCCATAGTTAGTAGCAACAACAATAAGATTATAATACAATTAGAATTGCATCAATCATTGATTCAATAACCATGAATATATAGAATTTATGCATGCCATTACAAATATTAAACCGTTGGAATCATAAATATCATATTGCAATTTCCTCCATCCCATACCAGAGAGATGTGTATATATATATATATATATATATATATATGTTCCTAAACTACAACCATATCCTTTGCAAGGATAATCACTTCCCAGATATTCAACCTATGTCATAGCATGACCTTTGTCTCAATAATCAGTCTGAAATAATCATAAAATCATAATCGCAAACTTAGGCCCACATATGTATCCAAAAATCATATCAATTATCATGTTTATAAGTCATATCATATCTATAAGGCATAGCCTAACTATACGGAATAATATATCTATAAGCCATAAAGCATATTTGTAGTCATCTCACATCTAGGAGGCATAACATAAGT
Source organism: Capsicum annuum (assembly GCF_002878395.1). NCBI lineage: Eukaryota > Viridiplantae > Streptophyta > Magnoliopsida > Solanales > Solanaceae > Capsicum > Capsicum annuum. The sequence continues at coordinate 141,606,418 of NC_061120.1, read as the reverse complement.
AAGGAATCTCACATCTAGGAGATATATCATAAGTATGACATCTCACATCTATGTGATATAACATATTTCTAGGTTATAAATCATAACTACGAGGCACATCACACCTATAAGGCATCTCATATCAAAAGGTCATAGATCGTGACTATGAGGAATATTACCTCTCTAGGACAATTATTATATTTAACAGAATTATGACATCTATGGGCCATATAAAATATCTAAGAGAAAAAACATCTCTAAAGGCCCAATATCTTACCAAGGAGGAAATAGAATCTCTAAATGAAAAATATTATTTTTATAAAGAACATTATGGCCATAAGTAATTATTCATAATTTGGGGAATGTCATTAAAATTTACTAAGTCACGAAGTAAGGTCATTCTAAAGGATCACTAGTCTTATCTAGGCCCATCAACTGTTACTAAGTCCACAATAGCTAATGAGAGTCTTGACCTATATGATCCGAACAATCTCACTTCTAATCCTCAATTTCCATATTTGACAAATTATACCCCAGAACTAGGGTAAGGTATCTAGATCAACTTCTAGATGTCGAGTAAGCCATAATAAGTCCTAGACAGGAACTTCATCTAGAAACATGGGCATTTAAGTCAAATCTATCCAAATCACGGTTTCAAGAACACTAGACTAGCCCACTAAGGTTAAGCATACTAACCATGGTTTCAATACTTAAATCACATCCTAAACCTACTAGCATAACATTTCCATACTACGAACTAGTTCAATCTATGGAGAAGGAAATAGGATTATAAAATGTAATAAGCATTTCACCTTACGGGTCCAAAACCCTCATGTAATCCTCAAACTTCAATACTCAAGACTAAGTCATTCTACTCATAATCAAGTTTAACTTTCATATCCACACACAATATGTATCACACATCATCTACGAAGAAGAGTAGACAGAAGCCTACCTCAATGTTGAACCGCAAAACCTCACACCATTCACCATGCACATATCTCCACTTCAGATCCCTGAAATGCTATTAAACTAAAAATAGCAATCAACACATCAATACGAGCTTAATGATACCTATATTGCAACATTATACTTCAGGTCCAAAAATAACATAAAAAAACCCAAGTGGGTCCCACATATGAAAAATGCATTTCCAAGGTCAACATAATGTTCATAAATGACCAACGAATCATAACCCTCAAGAATTTGGTGAAAAAAGCTCATTTTGGGCTAAAATCATGCCCAAAGCTATATTGTGGTTTTGGGTCAAAACTTAGAAATACTAGCAGGAATTGAAAGGATTCCTACCTTAAATTCAAAGATATTCACCATAATAGATGATAATAAAGCCTCCAAGATACCCCCAATACTCAATTTTAAGTTATCATACCCATTTAGCGTTCTTGCATCTCAAGGGTGAAGGAAATGACCAAAATTTCTACCATGGGGTCTATTAAAGGACCTCAAAGAAACGAGATATAACGATAATACTAATGATCCCCAACCACGCAAGGGTGATCGCCATAGGGAACATACGGCGATCACTCAAACCTTCACCACCACATATGGCAGCTAAAACTTGGAAGTTTTAAATTTAAAGTTTCTACCAATGACTCGGGATTTATTCAGAAATCAATTTTCGCAAATGAATTATGTAACCATCCTAAATTCAATGTTCCAAACACGTTGGCCATGTTAGTTTTTAAATCTGAGGTTGTTTCGACAAAAGATGAGTCCCACATCCATATTTTTTTATTTTTAACTTTTTGATCAATACATCAAAATGAGCTCAAGCGCATTGGGACCCAATTCGAAGGTCTACCCTGCCTAAAATATATATTTCCTGATATTGTTGTACTGAAGTTTTCACTTGCTGTCCATTTGGAACTAGCGAAGATTTCTAAATATAGAAGTGATTCTAAAAACCGAATGTACTACCCTATAATTTAACAGTTAGTCCCAATAAGGCATAAACAACTTGGGACTGCTATGGAGAAGCACAAACGATGAAAATAAGTGGAAAGATATGAAATGACCTGAAGGGTCATTACAGTATCCACTGCTAAAAGAACTTTCATCCCTAAAAGTCAAAGAAAAAAATGAATCTCAAAAGCTCAAAAGAATGGGGTACTGGGCCCCCATTCTTTGAATATGAATTCCCAGATAACTTTCATGAAGAGAGAACACTTGTAAGGGATTTTTCCACATGTATCCCTTTTTCAATTGGCACTCTTATTTCATCTCTAGATAGTCAAAACTCAACATCAACAAGTAACTGGCCTCCAACTAAAGCAAAATGGTTGATGCACCCAAATCTTAATCACAACACACAGATACCATCTTGATACTTGGAAAAATCAATAAAGGATAATTAAAGAAAAACCAACCCAAGCCATGAGCCATACAACTGACTCTAAATTCAAATATAACCTTCCCTTACCATTCCATGCCTGCTATCCACTCCAAACTAGAAGGAAAATTACCCAAGTCTTATTTGCATAATCTTATTCCTGAGGACTCTAGGAACTGAATTTGACTTGCTAAAAGTCTATATGGAAAACACAAGAATAAGCTCTTAAGGTGTTATAAGGGCACACAAATGGAGATAATCAAGGATGCAATCTATGCCAAAGCTACCACTAGTCTTGATAGAAATAAAACTGAAATCCAGAATATCGAGGCATAACAACTCTTTATTGGACTATCGGCTCCAAGATGTCCCTTCAACTATGGATGAACCCTTACTGAATACAACTAAAATATATTACTCCCAGTGAGTATATCATCCAAAATTCTCAAAGCAGATTTAAAACTTGAGGCTAAATCTAAAAGAGCGAATATCAGGTCCTTGAGCTATCATCAGAACACTTAGAAACTATAATCCATCCAAAATCGAGAACACTAAATAGGGAACCACTAAGTAGGCTCAACCATCCTATAAATGAAATCCCAAATAAAATAAGTCTAAAAAAAGGCGCACACAAGCTCTATAGCTCCAAGAAAAAATCTAAACTCTACGGAATTGCTCAATCTTAACTACCAAAATAGAATTTGTAAATGAGTAGGCGTTGATACTCCAAATCTATCATAGCTTCCTAATCTCCATCCAAAGGTGTCAAATCAAAAACTAAGCCAACATAACCTACCCAAGGTCAAAAAAACATATCAACCATATTGTTTGTATCAGATATATCTGTACCAAATTATGTCAAGCCAGAAATAAAAACATAGATGATGAAGAAAATTGCGATAAGGGTTAAATCCCCGACTGAAAAAACATAAAACCGAATTCCTATATGTTGGAGAATGTATGAATTATCAAAGCATACTCAAGTACTCATAAGGACCATAAACCACATTAGGAAAGGTAAGAACTCTAGCAACTCAAAGTAAAGCAACTTAAGTTGTGAACTAGCCCATCCAACACTCAATCATAGTGTAAAATTGCTATAAATACATGTCATCAAGGAGAAAAAATCCACCAAGCCTCATTAGAAAGAACAAAATCTGAAATAGGGATATTCTTAATCCACCCAAGAATCACATCAGGATAGATGAAATTTACCAATATCAAAATCAAGGTTAAACTCAAGACCACTAATAGAAAATAAACAACTCAAGGAAGAGAATTTACACATGTCAACTTAAAATGCGATCTTAGGAAAGGCCACGTTCCTCTAACATTCCAAATCCACTAGACAAAACTATACCACAGTAAGAAAAAAGCTTCCAACCTCCATACCAAAAAAAAGGCCAACCATCAAAAGGAACAAACCTTATAAGTTTAAGAGATGGACTCATGGCATCTCAATATCAAAGTCAAACCCATTAACAGGCGATGAAATATCCACAAATAAAGAATAAAACTAAAACTGGTCAAGCTTAAAAAGGAGCTCTATAGAAAGATATAGCAAACACAAAGACCTATGCAACCCAGAAGGCAAGTCTCAGATCCCAAGCTTGAAAAATAAGCGATATAACTGATTCACCAACTCTATAGTAATAACGAAACCATAGAAAGTCATCTTACCTTTGGTATCATAATATATTCCAAAGTAAATCTAACACAACTAACCAAGAGGGAAACAATCAACTTCACCGCGTTAGGGGAAAGAAATCATCAAATCATGCAATATCTACTCCAGCCACCAAATAAGATCACAAAGATCAGTAAGGGATATACTTAGTCTATATAGCTACCTAACAAGCATCAATTAAATTAAGCAATAATACCAAATAATATCAGTAACCTTAATCCATGATAGAAGTGGCTCAATAATGTCAATATCAACATACTGAACAAGTGGTAGCAAAATAAACAACAATACATATACCACTTAAGGGATACAATATGTCCAACATGAAAAGATAAATGGAACTCGAACCCAAAATCTTCACCCATAAGGGAAAATATAAAATCAAATCTACTCTATCCACTACTAAAAAAAATAAGCTACGAAGTAGTAACGTAATCATGAATTTGATAATAAGGCACATAATAACTAATATCAATTCATCAAGGTATATAATCATCAATGGGTATGAAAACCCTAATACACATCATAAAATATAAATACAAGAAATAAAATCACACCTATGGTAAAATATGCAATCACATGCTTGACGAGTATAGGGTGAATAAATCTAAATGAGCCTAAAGTTGGACCGATAGACTAAATCATCAGCGGAGGTACCGAGCACACTATCTCTAACTGAATATGCCATAATATCATAAGCCTGATCTGAATGAGTTGCTTGACTAATAATCCCGTGTAGGGGACATTTTTTAATCCAGAACTAATCTCCCTACTGTAGCAACCAATCCTGAAGCTCTAATCCTAGAGGACAGAATAACTAAGCCCAAATGGCTAGCCAACTAATAGTGAGAGAAATCTTTACTATAATGATCATACTTACCACAATCATAGCTTATCCAAAGAACTCTAGGCTAGCAGGGAATACATGATAAATCTGTCTAATCAACTATCTCATATCTAGGGAACACTTTATGCTATTATCCCATCATGACGCATCAAAAAAAATCCTAGAATACTTTATTATACTGCCTCTCATAAACTGGAATAGCCATCATGGCTCAAAAAACCATACTAAAACTATAACGCCCCGAAAAATAGGTCACGGAGCGTCACACGGTGCTTGAGGCTACTAACCCTTTGAGCCATTTTCATTCAGTTCAACACAAATCAATGGGGTTTCTATAAATAATCCTCAAATATCAATAGAGTACTCATCATCCAAGAATAAAAGAATTTCAGAAAGATAATAAAATATGACTTATTAGTAAACTCCCAACATCTATACTACTCTGACAAGCCTCTAAGAAAATCAATAAAACCAGCGAACCATTGAGATATTCCCCAACTGACTCATACTCAGTTATCAAATGTAAACAATTCGGTGAAACCAACATCGGACATCATGTCCACAAAACATGAGGACTCACCACAACAGAGGATGTAGAACAACGTGCCCGAAGAATCACTGTCGAACCTAGAACTAAGCACCTAAACCTACATTTTGAGAAAATGTAGCCCACATCCAAAGATGTGGGTAAGTACCATGGAAAGGAACCGAGTATATAGGGGTGTATCCAGTTGTATAAAAATCATCATCATAAACATTTATAAGAAATATGCAGGATGTATGAAAAACTCACATAGCCCAAAGAAAATCATCATAGTCATAAGAGGATGAAATAAGTACAATAACACATATGAGTCATCATATAATTTGTCAATCACTTTCAGTTCATCAATAATATCAATACTCATAATGTAAATATCATTTACATCTTTCGAAAGAATAACTTTCACAATTCCACTTTCAAATCATTTCACTATTCACCATAGACACAAGAAAATACACACACACTAGGAGATCCTATAACTGACATAAACCATGTGAGCCACATGGAGTCCAACGTACAACCCACGTTGCGGAGAGCTGTCCTATCCTTTCCATCGGAGTAGGACTATCGATATCAAATCCATAGAAACTAGTGATCACTATATAAATCAGCCTCAGGCTCACTCCTATGGGGGCACGTAGTTTTAGGGAAGTAAGGTCGCTTTATACCACCCATTCGGTGCTACAGATTTCTCCCGAACTTAGCTCAAATTATTTCAAAGACAATCCAGAACAAAGCAATTTCAATAATAAATAAATATACATCAGGAGCCATTATGCTTCCCATCTATCAAAATCAACCACGTTGTGGATTTCCTTCACACTCGAGTTCAGAACAACTCCATTAAGACCGAAAGGTCAAATCATTCAAAATATCTCAAATATTCAACATCAACGTGCTTATAACACACACTTTCTCAAAAAATACAATTTCCAATGGGGATTCATGACCCAAATATCAAAATCATGATAAATATCAATCAAGAGTCATTATTTATATCTTTCAAAATCATTAACATCAAAATTTCATAATAATTGTCATAAGATATTGGTTCATGCTTCAAATTCATAAAAATCAAATAAAAATCATGCCTTTTTAAAGAAAACTACTTTTGGCACAGGAACGAAAGAGAGTTCTTGTTGAAAAACCCTACATACCTTGAATGATGAACTTTAGATCGATACTCATTTTTGAGATGTTAATCGTGCCTTCGAAGGATGGTTCTTGGAGTTCTTGAACTAGGTACTTGGAATCTTGAATAAATTTGCAGAATTGATAGTGAACTTTGGAGGTTCTTGAAGTTGGATATAGGAGCTTAGGGTTTTCTTTTTGAGGGAATTTGATGAAATATAACATATAATATTTCTAATAGGCTTTAATATAGGGTTTGGATGGATTTTGGGTTAGGGGGAAAGACCAAAACGCCCATAAAAATCAAATAATTCTTGAATCTATCCTTTGGTGAACTGTTTTGATAGTCTGAAGTAGATCAACCATAACGTTTTACTCCAATATCTAAATTGGATAAAACCAATTTCATTACAAAGAGAACTCTCATATATTTCCGTTGATATATAGTATCTCACCCAGATCATTGTGTACAAAGAGTTATGATCTTTTGAAGTTAACTCAAAAATTCCATTTTGGTTGGATGAAGTAGATCGACCATAACCTTTTGCTCCGGTACACAAATTTGATGAAACCAATTTCATTGGAAAGAGGACTCACAGAGCTTTCTGTTGATATATAGTAGATTACCTAGATCATTAGGTACAAGGAGTTATGATCATTTCAATTTGGAGAAAAAATATTCCAGGCCTCAGTAGTTTTTCCTGCACGTTTTACTGTTCACTAGTATTCACGGTTCGATCGGAATGTTCATAACACATCGCTCGGGTGTCCATTTTTGATGATCCATATATGGTTGGAAAGCTTATTCGATACTCTATGCAATGGTGTGTCATAATCTAAGAATTCCACTCGGAATATTTATAATTCATTCTAGAAGATAGAACCTAACACGTTTACGCACATAATTTCAATAAAAAATTTCCCGGGGCATTACATCAACCCCCTTGGAAACATTTATCCTCGAATGACGCTAGACATGCCAAGATTAGATAAGGAATAGAGCATATAGATGAATCCATTCATTAGAGATCATCACCATATCGTTTCTTACTCCGAATGCAACATAGAATGCATAAATTCAAGAAACTACAGCTCAACATATAATAAATAACAGCTGAACTGTTGCAACTTTTATCAAAAGTGCATGTTTTAGGAAAGAACAGTACCTTCGGCTTGATCGGAGTTCGCAGAAAATAGGTGTGGGTCCATGGGTCACATATCTGCCTCAGCTTCCCAGGTTGCACCCTCAACAAATTGGTTTCGCCATAACACCTTGACCAAGGGAACTTCTTTGTTCCTTAGTCTTCAGACACCGAAATCAAGAATCTCAATAGAAATCTTATCAAAAGAAAGATTTTCTTGAATGTTAGAACTCACAGAAGAATCCACTACCACAGCATCGCTAATATGCTTTCTAACCATGGAGACATGGAAAATTGGATGAACAGAGGACAACTCAGAAGGCAACTCGACCTCATAAGCTACCTTACCAACACGGTAAGAATTTTGTAAGGACCAACATAATGGGGACTAAGCTTCCCCTTCTTTCCGAATCTCGTCACCCTCCTTCATGGGTGAAAATTTTAGATACACTAGGTCACTAACTTCAAACTCAAGGTCTCTCCTTCTAACATTCGCATATGACTTTTGACGACTCTACGCAGTTTTCAACCTTTCCCTAATCAACTTAACTTTGTTCCATAGCCTCTAATACCAAATCAGGACCACTCACAGCCGCTTCACCCACCTCGAACCAACCTATGGGTGATCTACATTTCCTCCCATATAAGGCTTCAAATAGAGCCATGCCAATACTAGAGTGGAAACTATTATTGTAAGCAAACTCTATTAACGGTAAGTGATCATCCCAACTTTCCTTAAATTCAATTGCAAAAGATCTCAACATATCCTCTAAGGTCTGGATGGCCTGCTCAGCCTGACCATCGGTCTGCAGATGAAAACCAAAACTCAAAAGCACTTGGGTACCAACACCCTTCTGAAAAGCTTTCCAAAATTGCGAAGTGAACTGAGTACCCCAATCCGAAATGATAGACAAGGGAACTCTATGCAGTCTGACTAGCTCTCGGATATATAATCTAGCGTAATCCTCAGCAGTATATGAAGTATGAACAGGAACGAAATGAGCAGACTTAGTCAACCTATCAACCACAACCAAAATGGAATCATGATGGCGTTGGGAAGGAGGTAAACCAATCATGAAGTCCATATTTATCTCTTCCCACTTCCAGGTAGGAATACTAAACTCATGCATCATACCACCAGGTGTTTGGTGTTAAACCTTAACCTGTTGGCATGTTGCACACTTAGTTACAAATGCTGCTATATCTTTCTTTATGCCACTCCACCAATAGATTTTCCACAAGTCTTGTTACATCTTGGTGGCACCAGGATGAATAGAATATTGCGCCCCATGCACTTTAGCCATAATCCTCTGTCTTAGATCATCAATATTCAGGACACACAATCTACCTTGCAATCTCAACACACCATCTCCCTCTTGAGGGAAACCTCTACTTTTTCGACCTTGACTGACTCCTTCAGTCTGACCAAACTAGCATCTAACTATTGCTTTTACTTTACTTCTGAAACCAAGGAGGATTCAAAACTACTATGAACCCCTATGCAACCTTTAACAGAGTCAAACAACCTAAGCCCCAATCTAGCCAAACGATGTACATCACGAACCAACTCTTTCTTACCTTCTACCATATGCGAAACACTACCCATGGACACTCTACTTAGGGCATCCGCCACAATATTGGCCTTGCTCGGATGGTACAGGACACTATATCATAGTCCTTTAACAGTTCTAACCATCATTTCTGCCTAAGATTCAATTCTCTCTGGGTAAACACATACTGCAAACTCTTATGATCAGTGACTGGGGCTGAAGTGAGTCGAGTCTTCAACTCCTAAAAACTTTTCTCACAAGATTTGGACCATAAGAACTTTACTTTCTTTTAGGTCAACTGAATCATACGAGATGCTATAGAGGAGAAACCCTCAACAAAACAGCGGTAATAGCCAGCTAAACCCAAGAAACTTTACATATCAATTGGAGAAATAGGTCTAGTCTAATTGCTAACAGCTTCGATCTATGGGGGATCAACTCTAACACGCTCGGAAGAAATGATATGACCCAGAAAAGAAACTAACCTTAGCCAAAACTCACACTTACTGAACTTGGCAAACAACTTGTGATCTCTAAGGGTTTGTAAGAGAGTTCGAAGATAATCAGAATGTTAATCCTCACTACGGGAGTGCACCAGTATATCATCGATGAACACTATGACAAATATATCTAGATATGGTCTGAACACTTGATTCATGAGGTCCATGAAAGCTACTAGGCATTAGTTAACTCGAAAGACATAACAAGATACTCAAAATGGCCATAACGAGTTCGAAAAGCAATTTTCGGGATGTCACACTCGCTAACTTTGACTTGATGATAGCCAAAACAAAGGTCTATCTTTGAGAAATAACTTGCACCTTGCAATTGGTCAAACAAATCATCTATTCTCGGAAGGGGGTACTTATTTTTTATGGTGACTTTATTCAGTTGGCGGTAATCAATGCACATACACAAAGAGCCATCTTTCTTTCTCACAAACAATATAGGAGCACCCCAAGGAGAAACACTGGGCCTTATGAAACCCTTATCTAGTATATCTTTGAGTTGCTCTTTCAACTCCTTAAGTTTTATAGGGGCCATACGGTAAGGAGGAATAGAAATAGGCTGAGTATCGGGAAGAAGATTAATCCGAAACTCTATCTCTCTATGAGGAGGTATCCCTGGTAAATCATCTGGGAAGGCGTCAGAAAACTTATTGACGACGTTAACAGAATGGAGAGTTGCAGTCTCAGACTTAGTGTCTTTGACTCTAACCAAATGGTAAATACACCCCTTAGAAATAAGCTTTCTAGCTTTGAGGTAAGAGATAAAATGACTCTTGGGTAACACAAAATTCCCAGACCACTCAAACATGGATGCACCCGAAAACTAAAACTTGACCACTTAGGTTCGACAATCAATAGAGGCATAAGAAGAATACAACTAGTCCATACCCAGAATCACATCAAAATTTACCAAGTCTAACTCAATAAGATCAGCCAACAAGACTCTATGAAGAACAGTAACAGGACACTTTTTATACACTTTCTGGGCAATAATTGATTCACCCACTAGGGTAGAAACTAGGATAGGCTCAGGAATAATCTCAAGACTCATTTCAAAATTTACAGCAATCAAAGATGTAAAATATGAGAAACTGGATCCAGGATCCAACAAAGAATACACATCAAACTGAAATATACAAAGCATACCAGTAACAACCTCGGGAGAGTCCTCCTATCCCTAGCGGGATGGTAGAGCATAGAATCTATTCTGGCGTTGCCCGCCAGCATTGCTAAAAGAGGCACCCTGAGCTGGGGCTGGGCGAGTCGCTGGTACTGGAGCACTAACAGTCTGAGTCTAGGTCTGAGGGCGATAATCACGACTCCTTTGTCCATCTTATGGACAATCTCTAACTCTGTGACCCATGTCACCACACCGGAAACAACCCTTCTTCTTACCCCAACACTCACCCGAATGAGCCCTACCACACTTAGGACACAGGGGACAATTTCGCTTACTACCAGCACTGTATTGGAACCTGGATGCATATGACCTACTACCTTGCTCCTGCCTACCTCTAGGAATGGGAGCACTAACAGATGACGGTGCTAGCATAGATGAACGATCCTGATACTAAGGGAGACTCCCTCCCTGCGATCTGGTTTGACCTTTTCCATGCTACTCGGACCTAGCTCTCTTATTCTCTCTCATTCTATCTCTCTCCTTAAACTTGTCTGCCTCAATCTATTGGGCATGAGTCATCAGCCTAGAAAGATTCATCTCACTATTCAATATAGCAGACCTACACTCCTGAACCACATAACTAGACACTCCATTCACAAACTTACTCCTACTAGCCCGATTATTAGCCACTAAGTCAGGAGCATACTTGGCCAACTGATTGAACTTTAGATAGTACTTTCTAACAATCATAGAGCCCTGTCGCAGGTTCATAAACTCTTTCACCTTCGCCTCTCTTATCTCCAAAGGGAAAAACTTATCCTGAAACTCTTGCCAAGTTATAGGGACAGCTCCCTCAACTCTACCTTTCCTCCAAGAAACAACCCAGTCATAAGCAAGGTCTTTCAACCTATACATAGCCGACTCCACACTATGTTCCTCAGATACATTCATCACCTGAGTAATCTTCCGCACATCCTTTAAAAATAATTGTGGATCCTTATTAAACTTAGACCTTTAGAATTTCGGTGAATTTATCCCCATGAAGTCACAGATCCTGGCAGCAGCTACATCACCTCCCTACTGCTATGGGTTGGAGCCGGGTTGGCCTGAATATTTGCATTAATAGCTTGGGCCAGCTCCTGAAAGGATGCCCAAAATTTAGCATAACACATGTTTTCATTCAACGGGTTAGCAAGTTGAGGTTGCTGACCATCATTATTTCTTCTCGCTCGACGTGGAGGCATATTTCTGAAAGAAAAGAGCATGAATCAATAGCAGAGAGAGACACTTTAAACATGATAGACTTCTGAAAGAAAGATTTATACTTTTTCCTAAAACGTCTTGTAGACTCTTGCTCATAGATATGGCGCGCTACACACTGATGATCAAGACTCTACTTAACGCGGCTTGTTAGACTCCCTAGGACACCTTAAAACCTTAGGCTCTGATACCAAGTTTGTAACGCCCTGGAAAATGGGTCACGAAGCATCACACAGTGCTTGAGGCTGCGAGTAACGCCAAGCTAATCCTTTGAGCCATTTCACTCAGTTCAACACAAATCAACGGGGTTACCATAAATAACCCTTAAATATCAACAGAGTAATCATCATCCAAGAATAAAGCATTTCAAAAAGATAACAAAATATGACTTATTAGTCAACTCCCAACATCTATACTAGTCTGACAAGCCTATCAGAAAATCAATAAAACCAGCAAGCCATTGAGACATGCCCCAACTGACTCATACTCATTTATCAAATGTAAGAAATTCTGTGAAACAAACATCAGACATCATGTCCTCAGAACATGAGGACTTACCACAACAGAGGATGTAGAACAGCGTGCCCAAAGAATCACTGTCGAACCTGGAACTGAGCACCTGAAGCTACATTTGAGAAAATGTAGCCCACATCCGAAGATGTAGGTCTGTACCATGGAAAGAAACCGATTATATAGAGGTGTATACAGTTGTATAAATATCATCATCATAAATATTTATAAGAAACATGCAGGATGTATGAAAGACTTACATAGCCCGAAGAAAATCATCATAGTCATGAGCGGATGAAATAATTACAATAACACATGTGAGTCATCATATAATTTGTCAATCACTTTCAGTTCATCAAGAATACCAATTCTCATAATTTAAATATCATTTAAATCTTTCAAAAGAATAACTTTCACAAATCCACATTCAAATCACTTTACTATTCACCATAGACACAGGAAACACACAAACACTAGGAGATCCTATAACCGACATAAACCATGTGAGATACATAGAGTCCAACGTACAACCCAAGTTGGGAAGAGTCATCCTATCCTTGCCATCGAAGTAGGACTATCGATATCAAATCCATAAAAACTAGTGAAAACTATATAAATCAGCGTCAGGCTCACTCCTACTAGGGTACGTAGTTTTAGGGAAATATGATCGCTTTATACCTCCCACTCGCTGCTAAAGATTTCTCTCAGACTCAGGTCAGGTCATTTCAAAGACGATCCACAACAAAACAATTTCAGTAATATATAAATATACATCGAGAGCCATCATGCTTCCCATCTATCAAAATCAACCACCTTGTGGATTTCCTTCACACTCGAGTTCAAAACAACTCCATTAAGACCAAAAGGTCAAATCATTCAAAATATCTCAAATATTCAACAACAACGTGCTCATAACACACACTTTCTCAAAAAAACACAATTTCCAATAAAGATTCATGCCCCAAATATCAAAATCATGATAAATATCGTTCAAGATTCATGCTTTATATCTCCACACATGTAAATTCATCTTTCAAAATCATAAACATCAAGATTTTATAATAATCATCATAAGATATGGGTTCATGCTTCAAATTCATAAAATTCAAATAAAATCATGCCTTTGTAAAGAAAATTACTTTTGGGTACAAGAACGAAAGAGAGTTCTTGTTGAAAAATCCCACATA
>NC_061120.1:141490677-141592502 GCF_002878395.1 Capsicum annuum | reverse complement strand
GGCACGATTAACATCTCAAAAATGAGTATCAATCTAAAGTTCATCATAAGATATGGGTTCATGCTTCAAATTCATAAAATTCAAATAAAATCATGCCTTTGTAAAGAAAATTACTTTTGGGTACAAGAACGAAAGAGAGTTCTTGTTGAAAAATCCCACATATCTTGAATGATGAACTTTAGATTGATACTCATTTTTGAGATGTTAATCGTGCCTTTGAATGATGGTTCTTGGAGTTCTTGAACGAGGAAGTTGGAATCTAGTAAAATTTGCAGAATTAATGGTGAACTTTAGAGGTTCTTGAAGTTGGATATAGGACCTTAGGGTTTTATTTTTGAGGAAATTTGAGGAAATATAACATATAATTCTTCTAATAGGCTTTAATATAGGGTTTGGAAGGATTTTGGTTGAGGAGAAATGACCAAAACGCCCCTAAAAATCAAATAATTCTCGAATCTGTCCTTTGGTGGACTATTTTGCTAGTATGAAGTAGATCAACCATAACGTTTTACTCCAATATCCAAATTAGATGAAACCAATATCATTACAAAGAGGACTCTCATATCTTTCCGATGATATATAGTATCTCACCCAGATCATTGTGTATGAGGAGTTATGATCGTTTGAAATTGACCTAAAAAATTGCTTTTGATAGGCTGAAGTAGCTCGACCATAACTTTTTGTTCCAATAGACAAATTGGATGAAACCAATTTCATTAGAAAGAGGACTCAGAGAGATTTCCGTTGATATATAGTAGATCACCCAGATCATTATGTACAAGGAGTTATGATTGTTTAAAATTGGAGCAAAAATATGTCAGGCCTCAGTACTTTTTCCTGCACGTTTTACTGTTCACTACTATTCACGGTTCGATCGGAATGTTCATAACTTGTTGTTCGGGTGTCCGTTTTGGATGATCCACATATCGTTGGAAAGATTATTCGATACTATACGCAATGGTGGGTCATAATCTAAGACATTCTAAACAAAAAATTTATAATTCATTCAAGAAGATAGAACCCAACACGTTTACGTACAAAATTTCAATGAAAAATTTCTTGGGGTATTACAAAAACTCCACAAGTCTGATAGGTATTTTCCCTAATATGATTATCACAACAAATTTTAGAACAAATCATAGTCTGAATATTACATGCATAGAGCTGATGGGTTGTAGGTGAAGCTAAAATCTACCAAAAAGATCCTCACTGTTGGGTAATACCAATAATCCTATATTATAGTATGCCTCTTGCTTCCATTTCCATAACTATCAATATCCATGCTCTCTCTATGGCCCTCGTATAATCAACAATTTAAAAAAATAAAGACCAGCAGCTTTAAATTACTCTGATGCCAAATAGAATGACAATACTAATCCTCTAACACATCCATGTACCAATGTATGGAAAACAAGAATATAAAATCAGAAGAAGTTTGTCCAGCTCAAGATACCTAATCTCGTACTCAGAAACTATCAAAGAAACCTGATGAAAACTAATAGACCAAAATCTAGTCTAATATATATTAGATGAATCGAGTGTCATCAATGACGTGTTGGTCCTACAATCATGACCAGAATACCCAATTCTGAACCTCAAAAAGCTAAAGTAGTCATGGGCTAAACTGGATCCTGAGCTAGCCTAAAACTCCTTTTTGGCTGATGATGAAAATTTTCGATATCAACCAGTGACTCTCTAGTTTGATATTGTACTGAATCTCTAGAAATGGGTGTTGAAGTCTCATCCATATTTTTTAACCAGGCCACATCGTCCTTCGACAATATAATAGAGTCAATGAGTATGTTCAAGGTTCAATGAAATGCGAGCACACAATAATGAGTCATGAAGTAAATTTCGTAAAATGGCCTTGTAGACTCCTGAAGATAGGTTATAGATATTTCCTCATTGATTCGTAGGACTGTACTAAACACTTAGCTTTTGTACTAACACACCGGTTAAACCTAGGCTCTAATACAAATTTTTCATGACCCAATTTCTCAAGTCATGATGGCACCTACCATAACCCATCAATAGTCAAGCCAATCATTGTATTCCAGAATGGCTAGAAACCGACTACTCAATTATATACTAAAAATAATGCAGAATAGAAGGAATAAGGAAATTAAATAAATAATGAAATTCCAAAACCTGGTGGCATCAGTACAACAGCTTCTACTATAGGAAGAGTACAAAACTAAAATTCAAATCAATAAGCTGATACAACTGATCTCCAAATAAACTTAGAGACTAGTCTAATACATAAGGGAGAGATAAGTAACACACCAAACATTATGAGATCATTCCAAATCATCAAACAATGGTTGTTCTCTATGATTCTATATCAATGACGATAACCTGTACTATGTTCTATAGAATGAATAGTACTCTTCAGGCAAATACAATCTGAGCTCCAAAGATAATGTAGATATAAATAACATATAAACAAAATTAAAATTACACTCAAATATCTAACATCCATATAAGACAACCAATAAGGTGAAAAGGATAAACTATCCTACTCATGTCCAAGAGACTAACATATTGAGACTAAGGAAGTAACAAGGATGAACTAGCTTATCCCAGTCATATTTATGGATATCAATACTCTACCGTATATCATTGGCCAACCTAAAAAGTACTAGCTTAAGGAAGATACATATAAATATACAAGGCCAAGGAATGAATATATAATGTGAACAATTAAAGGAGATGATATACGATAGTTCCACAGCTACATATAGCTAAGTATATATATATACATATAAATAAGAAATCAACTCAAAGAATAACCTAAATCATCATGTCTTTATTTTTAAGGACTCAAAATAATCTTATTAGGATCCAGTACAATCATACTCAATGTTTCTAATCCATATGTCTAAACATGAGATAAACATGCATAATAAGACAATCATAAGATAGAAGTGGACGGAAACATACCTCAAATCTTGATAC
The DNA here is from genome assembly GCF_002878395.1 of Capsicum annuum. NCBI lineage: Eukaryota > Viridiplantae > Streptophyta > Magnoliopsida > Solanales > Solanaceae > Capsicum > Capsicum annuum. Next base: position 141,589,547 of record NC_061120.1, on the reverse strand, counting down.
CAAATTAATGATCAATTTGTCATAAAGTATCCACAATAATGATTATAAAAATAATGATAAAAATATCAGCAACAACACAAGTAACTAGCTATTTTAAATAACTAAACACCTAGTCGATCCTATGCATATCCCCACTGCCTCAGGATCAAAAGGTTCAATCAACATACAATAACACATGGCATAGTCATTATCCATATCTATGAAACCGTCCCATACCGACAAATAGACATAGGTGCATACTGCTGATAGGTGATGCACATACAAGAATGAATGCTAAAAAATCCATAATACCATCATAATCATCATAATAAACCTTCAGCCTTACTAGGTATATTATCATCAAAATGACTTTCGTCCTTGATGGGTATCAATATCATAATCACAATATCCTCTAGTCTTCCAGGGTATCAACATATCATCCTAATATCCTCCAACCTTATCGAGTATCAACATCAACATTGCTATATCCTTTGGCCTAGTTGGGTACCAATACCATTATCATAATATCCAAACCAAAGTCACATAATAGACATCAAGCCCCACAAGGGATAAAGTTAAGTGCAATCCCCATGAGGGCTAAATAAAATGACAAGCCTTACAAAGGCTAAATTAAATAGATATGAAAAGAGAAGTTAGAGTATATTTCAATAAATCATCATTCCATATCAATATCACATCCTTATTAAGTGTATATATAATCGGTTCACGAGCTCAATCCGTGGCTAAAAGAGTCTAAATCTATAGGATAATAACTTCCCAAATATTTCACTCATATCATAGCACGGCATTTGGCCCAATAATATGTTAGAGTAAATCATAACAACATATTCAGGGCCTTAGGCAAAGATACGTATCAAAAACTCATATAAATAATCATGCTGATAAGCCGCCTCATATCAACAGTAAATATCCTACCTTTGAGGCATAATATATCTATTAGCAATAAAGCATATTTATAATTGTGTCACATCTAGAAGACATAGCATAAGTAAGGCATCTCCTATCTAGGTGATATAACATACGTAAATCATCTCATATCATAGAGGTATAACGTCTTACTAGGTCATAAATCACAACTATGAGGCACATAACACCTATAAAGCATCACGTATCAATAGGTCATATATCTGGACTACGATGAATATCACCTATCTAGGCCAATTATCATATCTAAGATAATTATCACCTCTATGATCCATATAATATATCTAAGAGGAAAAACATATCTAAAGGCCCAATATCACATCAACGAAGAAATATCATCTCCAAAGGCCAAATTTTATTGCTATAAAGAACATCATAGACATAAGTCATTATTCATAATTCAGGGAAAGTCACCATAATTTATCAAGTCACAAAATATTTTAATTCAAAAGACTCAACTAGGCCCAACATCTGCAACAAAGACCACTATGGCTAACCCGACTGTTGATCTAAGTAGGTCAGATGATCCCACTTCTAATCCTCAATTTTAATATTTGGAAAAATATGGCTCAGACCAGGATAAGGTATCTAGATAAACTTCTAGAGTTCGAATAAGACATAATCTATCTATGATAGGAACTTCATCTAGAAACCTGGGCATTAAAGTCAATTTTATCCAAATCACAGTTTCAGGACGACTAGACTAGCCCAACTAAGGTTAAGTATACTAACTATGGTTCCAACACTTTAATCACATCCCAAACCTAGAATCATAACATTTCCATACTACAAACTAGTTCAATATAGGGAGAAGGCAATAGAATTCTAATAGGTAATAAGTATTTCACCTTATGAGTCCAAAATACACATCTAATCCCCAAACATAATACTGAAGAGTAAGTCATTCTAATAATAATAAATATTAACATTCACATTCACACGTAATGTATATCACACATCATCTACCAAGAAGAGTAGACAGAAGCCTACCTCAACGCCATAAAGCAAAACCTTAAACCATTCAACACACGTCTATCTTCAATATACAATACTCAAAATGATATCACACTATCAAAATAGTAATCTACTCATCAATACGAGCATAATGATACCTATAAATCACCATTGTGCATCCAGTCTAAAAATGACACCAAAAACCCCAAGTGGGTCCTACTTATAGAAAATGCATTTTTCAGGCTAACTCAACATTCATACAGATCAAGGAATCGTAATCCTAATAAACTAGGTGAAAACAAGCAAATTTTGGGGAAAGACAAAGAACTAAGCTATATTGGGATTTTGGATTCAAATTAAGAATTACAAGCATTAATTCAAAGGATTCTTAACTTAAATTGACAGATATTCATGATAATAGATGATAATAATGGCCCAAAGATACCCTAGTACTCAATTTTAAGTTATCATACATATTTTTGGTTTTTTGCTTTAAAGGGTGAAGGGAAAATGACTTATATCGCGACTATAGGGTTATTTATTGACCCTCGGGAAAGGAGATATAATGATTTCCCTTGATAGGCCATGATTGTGCAAGGATGTCTTTCCATTGCCGCCACAAATGGCAACTGAAACTTGGATTTTTCCAAATTTTGGCCAATGCCTTGAGACTCATTTGGAATTCAATTTTCGCAAATGAACTATGTAACCACACTAAATATATCATTTCAAATACATTGGCGAAGTAGAATTTTCAATTTGAGGTCATTTTAACAAAATGTCGGTCCGATACCCATACTTTCTGATTTTTCACTTTCCAACCAATAGGTCGAAATGAGCTCGAGCGTATTGGGACTTGAAACGAAGGTCTACCCAACTTGAAATTTATATTTCAGAGCTACTGGAACAGTCAAAATTTGTATTTGAGATCATTTTACTGAAGTTTTTGCTCAATGGCTATTTGGAACCAATGAAGACTTAAATAGGAAATTGGTTCTTAAAGCCAAACAAACCGCTCAGTAATTGGATGGTCAGTCCAATAAGTCATAAATGACTTAGGGAAGCTATGGAAGAGGTAAAATAATGAAAATACATGGGAATATAAGAAATGACTTGAAGGGTCATTAGACCCTTAGCCCAATAACATAAACATAATAAATAAATACAGCAGGAGCTAACAAAATATAATGATAAGATGAATATTTAAATCAAATAAAAATAAAGAGTCAAAACAACAACCAACCCATACTTGTCCACAAAAGCCTCTAAAACCAGAATACCAACTAAGTCAGGACACGACCCCAATAATGACAAAAAATACAGAATATAAAAAGAAACCTAATAAAGGGGTGGGGCTTTTGGAAAATACACGCTCACCCATTCACAACAACTTAATCAATGAACCACACCATGTAATGCTATAGAAGAGCAATAAAAAACCCTAGGTCCTAATATCATGAAATGATGCAGTGTCTAGGTACGGTTAGTGGGATAAACACTGACATATAACTAAAGGAAAGTGATAAAATAATGTAAGGTCCAAAATTAGTTAAAAACATATGGGCACAATCATATATACATATATAGTATGTCAGTATAGGAAAAAGGTCCATGAATATGATCGTTTTAAAATATTAACCTGGACTATGCAACTTCATCCATCCTAAGGGCACCCACGGGCTATATGGGTTCAGCTCCCCCTGTTGAAAAGGCCTAGTGTGTGTTAGCCTCATAGATCGAGGAATTTGAAGAAAGCGCTAAAGATACCACGGTTCTTTCCATTCCAAAAATATAATGTGCGAACCGTTCACATGCTTATATAAAACCCCATTAAAAAAGTGGTTCTAGTGTTGGTCCCTCTAGGACCTCCACCTTCACGTCGGGCTACACAATCCACTCAAGTGCAAATTAAAATCAATTCGCTCATAAACCCAATCACATACCAAGGAGTCTAATTTAAAGGCATATACCAATTTTGTATTATCATACCTTTTATGTTTGAAAGCTTATGTTATTATGACAAATCAAACCATATAAACAAATTCAAATGACAAGTTCCAGTTTAGTTCCAAACCATGAACACCAAGGGACTTTATAATCAATTTTATCAATTAATGCCATGAAATAGTTTTGAAAGTGAGTGAAACTATGAAAATTTCATATTAAAAATTCAAAGTCATGAAGGTGGGTTGAGGATAATTCCAATTTCAAGACAAAAATCCTTCAATTTGGGGAAACCCATGTTACCCATTTGACTCCCTAAAATGATGCACCCATTATTTCCTAAATAGCATTAATCAAAGAATGGATGAAATATTCAAAGCATGGGAAAAAAATTCCAATGATTACCAATAAAATGCCCTCAACCCAATTCCAAACCCAATTTTTGAATTCGCATGAATAATGAGTAAAGATATGCCATTATATAAAATTCAAGTTAGGGATGAGATACATTCCTGAAACACCAAAGAATTTGGAGAGAAATCAAGGATTGGAGCGTAGGTGTTGAATACCTTATAAAACCCTAACGTTCTAGCTTTGGGATTTAAAGTGGACATGAGTAAGGTTTTGATTTGGTTAAGTGAAGATACTGAGACAACATTAAGTAAACAACTATGGTTTTGGGTATTCAATACCCTCAGCACTCAAACAACTAGCAGTAGTATGACACTAAAACATTGAAGGACATAGCATGAAGACTCTTATTAAATCAATTGCCCTTGTAGGCATTTTATCAAACACTTATAGTTCATGGTTTTAAATAACCATACAATTACTAAAGGACCGGAATAATTGACATGAAATTAGCATGGAAAATATTAAGTCATGATTTAATTCAATAAATGATAACGCTAAAACATGAGGAATCTAATAACAACAATAACTTCATTAGAACATGGTATTAAATCAAAGTTCATGGAGATTAATGGATGAAATATGATTTAAAATCAAATAACTTTAAAATGTCATAACTTTATAATTAAAAAGGTTGCTTTAGATGTATGAATGAAAGTAATCCATGGATGAACATCTAACATACCTGGAATGATTAATTTGGAAGGATTGATCTAGAGTTCTTGAGAAATTTCCTTGAATTTAAGAGCTACGGTTTCTAGTTCTTGAAAAAAGGGGATCTTTAATTTTGAAGAAGAATTGAATATTGATGACTACTTAGGGTGTTTAGGTTTTAAATTTAGTGTTTTAGGTTAATTAGGGTCATGGAAAAAGACCCAAATACCCCTGGAAGAATTTAAAAATAGAAGGTAAAAACTCACCATCCCGATTTTTAGCCTTGGTACGATGTGCCACCATCACATCAAGCCACTGGAAATTGGACAACTGGGACCTAGATAGACGGAATGATTCACCACCATTGCGGTAATCCTATGGGAAATTGGCTTGTTCCACAATGCGCCATGATCGCAGAGTCACACTGGAAATCGACAATTGTCATTTTGACTATCTACGCAATGCGCTAAGGGTTAAATAACCATATTTTGAGACTAAAACATAAAATTGTCATAACTTTTTACTCGATTATCTGATTTGGGCGAATTTTATATCTTTAGAAAGCTAATTGAATTTCCCATGCAATGACAGGCTCTAAATTGAATAGTAATGAGCATTTCAGAAATTTCATATATAAATACACATACACTGGGACTAAGATTATGCTAGGGAAATACAGGGTGTTACAATATCTCCTCCTTGGGATTATTCATCCCCGAATGAAACTGGTTAAGTTGAGGGATCGATGGACTCATCTTACACACTAAATATGTATGTCTAATGCATGAAATGCATAACTGATGTAATTTATGAATACATGACTGACATGAACATGATGTGCAACTGAAACTGAGCATTATAGAGAAAAATCTTATGAAGATTTGGTACTTACACTGAAATTGGATTTGCGGAGAAAAGATAAGGGTACTTGGTCTTCATATCTACTTCTGCTTCCCAAGTGGCTCCCTCAATGGACTGATTCCGCCAAAGAACTTTGACTAGTGGAGATTTTTTGTTCTTTAGTCTACGAACTTGATGATAAGAATTTCGACTAGAACTTCTTCAAAGAAAAAACTTTTTGAATATCTACACTCTCTAAGGGAAAAACTACAGTTGGATCACCAATACACTTTTTCAACAATGAGACATAGAAGACTAGGTGTACCAAGGCTAAATATAAAGGAAACTCTAGCTCAGAAGCTATCTTTCTAAAATGATTGAGGATTTTGAAGGGACTGACATATCGGGCACTGAGTTTCCCTTTCTTTCCAAATAACTAATTTGAGATCTATATATCCTACCATAGAGAGACTCAAATGGATCCATACATATACTAGAATGATAACTGTTATTGTAAGTGAATTCAATCAAAGGCAAATAGTCATCACAAATACCCTTGAAATCAACAACGCACGCTCTCATCATATCCTCAAGGGTTTGAATGGTCCTTTCTACTTTATCATCTTTTTAAGGGTGGAAGACTGTACTTAGGTGAACTTGAGTACCAAGATCCTTTTGGAATGCTTTCTAGAAGTGAAAGGTAAACTGAGTAGCTCTATCTAAGATGATAGATAAGTGAATACCATGCAACCTTACCAACTCTCTAAGATAAAGATTGGCATAGTCCTCGGCTGAGTAAGAGGTATGGACTAACAAAAAATAAGCTGATTTTGTCACCCTGTCTATGATTACCCAAATAGAGTCATGTTGTTGATGGGTACGAGACCAACCTATCAAAAAATCCATGTTCACTTCATCCTATTTCCATATGGGAATACTGAACTCCTTTATAGGCCCACTAGGATTCTGGTGCTCAATCTTAACTTGCTGGCATGTAAAGCACTAATCTACAAACCCTGAAATATCTTACTTCATCCCACTTCACCAATAGATCTCCTATAAATTATGGTACATTTGAGTGGCCCCTAGATGAATAGAGTAACACTCACGATGCGTTTCTGTAAGAATCCATTGCCTCAACTCATCTACACAAGGTACACATAATCTACTCTGATAATGTAAAACACCATCTCTCTCTTAGGAGACAACTTCCACTTATTGAAATCTGACTAAATCTTTCAACATAACTACACTGAGATCTCTATCCTACTTTTTCATTGCCCTGAAAACTAGAGATGATTCTGAGCTACTTTGTACCCATACACTACCTCTGCTGAATTGAATAAATGGACACCTTGTCCGGAAAGTTGATGGACTTCCTGAGCTAACTTCTACTTACCATCCTCAACATAAGCTACATAATACATAGACATTCTTCTAAGAGTATCAACCACTACATTGGAATTTCCCAGATGATACAAAATGCTTATGTCATTATCCTTCAATAACTCTAACCATCTTTTCTGACACAAATTCAAATCTTTCTGAGAGAACACATACTGAAGGCTTTTGTGATCTGTGAATACATCTATATGCACCCCATACAAGTAATACCTCCTAATCTTTAAGGAAAATACTATTGCTGCTAGCTCAAGATCATTAGTCAGATAATTCTTCTCATGAGGCTTAAGTTGTCTGGAGGTGTAGGCTCTGACCGTACTTCTCTGTATGAGGAGACAACCCAAACCTTCTCTGGATGGATCATAATACACAACAAAAACATTTGAACCGTCTGGTAGAGAAAGAACTGTAGTTGAGCTTAGTCGAGTCTTCAACTCCTAAGAACTCTTCTTGCATGAATCTGAGCACTAAAAATAACTTTCCTCTGAGTCATTCAAGACATGGGGGATGCGATAGAAGAAAACCCTTCAACAAACCAACGGTAATAGCCATCTAAACCTCAGAAACTCCTGATATCAGATGGAGAGATGGGTCTAGGCTAATTTCTCACCGCTTCGATCTTTTGAGGATCAACTCTAATGCCATAACCAGAAATAATATGACCAAGGAATGCTACTAATCTTAGCCAGAATTCAAACTTACTGAATTTAGAGAACAACTGATGAGCTATAAGAGTCTGAAGCACTACTCTGGGGTGGTCTACATTCTTATTTTCGCTACGGGAGTAAACAAGAATGTCATCAATGAAGACTATGATGAACATGTCTAAGTACTACTTGAACAATTAGTTCATCAAGTCTATGAAAGCTGTTGGGGCATTTGTAAGATCAAAGGACATGACTAAAAATTTGAAGTGACCATTCCGAGTTCAGAAAGCTATTTTTGGAATATCATATTCTCTGAATCTAAACTGATAATAGCCTGATCTGAGGTCTATCTTGGGAAAGCAACTAGCACGTTGAAGTTTGTCAAACAAATCATCGATTCTAGGAAGTGGGTATTTATTCTTGACTGTGACCCTGTTCAACTTATGGTATTCTATGATCATTCTTAGAGAACTAACTTTCTTACGCACGAATAGAACAAGTGCACCCCACAGAGAGATGTTGGGTCTAATAAATCCCTTCTCAAGGAGATCCTTTAACTATTTATTCAGTTTTTTGATTTCATCTGGAGCTATTTGTACGGTGGAATAGATATAGACTAAGTATTAGGGAGAAGGTCTATTCCGAAGTCGATTTCCTTTTCGGGAGAAACTCTGGATTGATTTTCAGGAAACATATCTAAGAATTATTTTACTTCTAGGACTGACTCAAGAGTAGGAGTTTATGAGTTAGAGTCTTTGACTCGTATAAGGTGGTAAATACACTTCTTCAATATCATCTTTCTGGCTCTAAGGTACAAAATCAACTGGCCCCTAAGAGCTGTAGTACTACCCTTCCATTCAAGGAATGGTTCATTTTGAAACAGAAAATGAACTATTCTATTTCTACAATAACCTGAGGCATAGCATGAGTAGAGCCACTCCGTGAAGGAAAAGATGTCAAAATCCATCATCTCTAATTCCATGAGATTAACAAAGGTCACTTTTTGAGATATTGCGATTGAAAAATTCCTGTATACTTGTATGTCTACAAATGGAAACACCTACAGGGGTAGACACTGAAAAGGGCCCTGCTAGAGTTGTAGGACTGACTCCAAAATTTATAGTTATATATCGAGTTACAAAAGCATAATCATACAAGTGAAAGACATGCAACATACTAGTAACTACATCAAGGGAATTTTTCCTGATCTTGGCGGAACTGAAGAACGTATAATCTGTTTAGATGCTAACAACTGGTAGTACTAGAAGTAGCACCCTGCTCAATTGGGTGGAGGGATGGAACTGACAATTGAGAGACTAGCCCTGTTTATGCATATCCCTACCTTTTTGAGCAACTATACTACACTCCCAAATCCAATGGCCTCGCTTGCCACACCCAAAGCACACATTACTACCCGCTCTATACTTACCCTGATGTTGCTTGCCATACTTCTGACATAAAGGATTGGTATGAGCACTGCTAACACTGACCTGGGACATAGATCCTAGTAACTTATCCCTATTGCCATTTCTGAATTTGGGTACTTGGGCACTGGCTAAAGAAGGTACTAGGACTGAAGAACTCTGATGAAACTAAGGACGGTTACCACCATTTGACTTTGGATGATTAAAATTAAAACTACTCATCCTAGCTATCTTGTTTCCTCTCTACCTCCCCTTATTGTTTTGCTCTTCTATCTATTCAGTATGGACCATCACTCTAGACAACTCCATCTCCCTAATTAGTATTATGGTCCTGCACTTTTTAACCACACTATCAGATACATCAGACATAAACTTACTCATCTTGGACCTACTGTCAGCCACCAAATGAGGAGCATATGTAGCAAACTGAGTGAACTTGAGAGAATACTCCCTCAAAGTCATGTTTCCTTGCCTTAAATTAATAAATTCTAACCCTTTGGCCTCTCTTAACTCTAATGGAAAGAATTTGTCTAAGAAAGCTGTGGAAAACTCTTCCTATTCTATAGGCCCTGAAGCAACACCTCTGTCAACTTTCCATTGCTTAAACCAAGTATGGGATACATCCTGCAATTGATATACAGCCAAGTCGGCACTATGACTAGAAGTCACGCCCATAGCATCCGTGACCTTACGAACTGTACCTAAGAATTCCTATGGATTCTCTTCAAACATGGATCCCGTGAAAGAAGAAGGATTCATCTTGGTGAAATCCTAAATTTTGGTTGCAGAAGTATTGGCCACTGGCTTGGCTGGAATAACAGCTGGCCATTAATTTCGTACTGCTATGGAATTCACTAGAGTAGTGAATGCAACCCTGAATTCTACGTGTGAGACATGCTCGTTCGGAGGATTTTCCTGGATGGGTTGAGGGGCTGGCCGAGTTTCTGTTCATCTTTTATTTTTCTTGGGAGGGATGTTCAGTAAATGAAAGGAGGAAACGGATTAGAAAGAGAGATTAACTTTAGCTCATGATCACTTGCATGACATGAATACTGAAAGAAGGGAAACATTTTCCTAAACGCCATGTATTCTCTTGTACATAAGTGTGGCGCGCTACACATCCATGCTTAAGACTCTACTCGACACAATTTTCAGATTTTCTAGGAGACCTTAAAACTTGGCTCTGATACCAAGTTTGTAATGACCATAGACTGCCCCCTAGTCGTTACATGGTGCTTACAGTTCTGAGGGACCACAAGCTAACCCATAAGCTAGTACCTACTGTGATAACTGGATAGTATTATCATGAATTGCGGGAGAAAAACTGAAGTGCCATAAGGTTTTGAATATCTGAATTCAAACTAAAATATAAATGTAGGAAAATGATTGTGTGAATATGATTAAGTACTGATAAACTGAACAACTAACTCCCTGTAATACCTAAAAAACCTCTAAGACTGACTAACTGAGAGTTGATGGGATAAACCCAAAACTAACTCCTCTAACTACTGAAATAAAAACATCAAATAAGATAGCTCGTCCTTGGGTGATGAAGACTCACCACTGCTACTGTATAATTGAGAATCTGAGGGACTAAGTGAGATTTAGGAACTGAGCATCAACACCTATGATATGAGACATCATAGCGTAAAAGAAAGGTATGCGATGAATACTTTGAATGTACTGGTATGCTAAATGTGGAAGCCTAACATGCAAGGTTTCATGAATAGGGTTAATGATCTGTCTGAATATACATGTAGAGCATGGAATAATGAATAGGGAACATAAAATCAGTAGATACTGAACATGCTGAAAATCTGTAGACACTAAGGATGCATGACCAAGAATATGACATGAAATGAGTAAAATCTATAAATAGAAATACTAAAATTAACTGAAATCTATATGCTTTCATCAAATATTACTAAGATTGAAGAACTAAACTAGAACTATAACTGAGACTATATCTAAGACTGAGGGAGGTATTATCTAACCGACATTCCCTAATTTGACCTAGTCGAGCTCTAACCTATAACCCAATTGAAGAGGTATTAATACCGTGCCACGGGTACTAACGTTGGCTTTGCGGTTTCAATAAACTAATATTATGTCCATAGGACTAAGGGTGTCAAGCATGAACTGATGGGTGACCCCTGTGAGATAGTCAAGCCTAATCTGATGGGTCACTACTCATATCCTACACTGGCTATGTTGTTTTGGAGTATAGGGACTGCTACTAACAACTCTGCCTATCTGACGGGGAAGCTACCAACCCTGCATTCCCTTAGTGCTAAATCCTACTCCTAGCTGAATGATACTAAAATGCTAGACTTTTTTGAGTTTAACTGACTGCTCTGATAATGCTCATGATATAATCTGAAGTTATTCTAAAGATACTTAGAGAACTTTAAGTAAACAAATACGGTTTTGGGAATTCAATAACCCCAGGACACAAAACACTAATAGTTCCATGACACTATGACATTGAAGGACATAGCACGAAGACACTTATTAAATCAATTGCTCTTGTAGGCATTTTATCAAACACTTATATTTCATGGTTTAAAATAATCATAGAATTACTAAAGGACCGGCATAATTGACATGAAATTATTAGGAATACATTAAGTCATGATTTAATTCAATAAATGATAACACTAAAACATGAGGAATCGAATAACAACAATGACTTTATTAGAACATGGTGTTAAATCAAAGTTCATCGAGATTAATGGATGAAATCATGATTTACAATCAAATAACTTTAAAAGAGCCTAACTTTATAAATCAAATAACTTTAAAAGAGCATAACTTGATAATTATAAAGGTTACTTGAGCTCCTGGATGAAAGGAATCAATGGATGAACATCTAACATACCTGTAATGATGAATTTTTAAGGTTTGATGGATAGTTCTTGAGAAATTGCCTTGAATTTGACACCTAGGGTTTCTTGTTCTTGAATAAAGAGGATCTTTCAATTTGAAGAAGAATTGAATAATGATGACTACTTAGGGTGTTTAAGGGTTAAATCCTGTGTTTTAGGTTAATTAGGGCGGCGGAAAAAGACACAACTACCCTTGGATGAATTTAAAAATGGAAGTTGAAAATTGACCATCTCAATTTTTGGCCTTGGGGCGACGTGCCACCATCGCGCCACGCTACTAGAAAAAGGACAACTGGGACCTAGACAGACGGTGCTACGTACCACCATCACGGTAAGCTAGTGGATAACATTTTGGCCACCTCCGCAACATGCCATGATCGCGTAGTCATACTTGAAAATCAACAATTGTCATTTGGATTGTCTACGTGACGCGCTAAGGGTTAAAATAACGATGTTTTGCGATTGAAACATAAAATGACCATAACTTCTTACTCGGTTATCAGATTTGGGCGAATTTTATATCTTTAGAAAGCTAATTGAATTTCCTACACAGCAGCAGGCCCTAAACTAAAAAATAATGAGAGTTTTAGAAATTTCATATCCTAATACTCATGTACTGGGACATAGATTATGTGAGGAAATAGGGGGTACTACTGTAAATCAGAAAAAATCTTTCTCATTTTGGATCTTATGCTAGACACTAACTCTAGATCATAATAGAACATCTGTTGAAATTTCACGGTGTACTCCTTAACTCTTATCTTGCCCTGCTTCAAGCTCACAGACTCTCCATCCTTAGTTTCCTTCAAATTCTGGGGAAATAAGTGATTAAGAAAGGCACCTAAAAAATCATCCCGTATTACTTGCTAAATATCATCACCTCTCAACTGTTCCCAATCCTCATACCACTGATAAACTACATATTTTACCTGATATGTAGGAAAATCTAAACCCTCAAAATTAGTAGCATATTTCACCCTAAAAACCTTCACCATATCATTAAAAAACCCTTGAGTATTCTCATCAACCTTATATCCTGTAAAGGTTAGGGGATTCAACCTCAGGAACTGTACAACCCGAGTGACCTCAGATGAATTAGCAATAAAACCAATATGATTAGACTAATGTGACTATGAGATTACTAGCTGAGCCATCATATGAATGGAATGTCAAAAGTTAACATTAGAGATATCTCCATTAGGAGGCTGGTCTTAAGTATCACCATCTTAGAAAGCACGAGGTCAACTAGTAGGGACCGATAGGACCCCAAGGGAGAGGTACAATTATAAGCAAGGACCCTAGAATAGGTCTACACTTTAAAACTAGGTGAGATCCCTCTATATTTTCTGCAGGTGTGACATATGTTCCAATAGAGTTTCTACAAACATTAGATCATTGGGAAGGCATGATTTCAAATATTACTAATCCAGGAGTTAGAGAAGTTTGATGACACACGACTCTACAGCTCAAATTAGAACTAAATAAAGGGCAAACATTCCTAAATTTCTTGTAGCCTCCCCCTTATAAGTGTGACATACTACATACCCAACGGAAGAAATATAAGTGACACAGTCTTGTGGACACTAAATGAACTTGAACCTCGCTCTGATACCAATTTTGTCATGACCCAAACTGGGCCCTGGTCATGACGGGTATCTCCAAACGACCATGAGTTAAAGACCACCCCCTTAGCCTAACTACTAGAACATAATTAATGAACACGGTGAAAGCAAACAGAATAAAATGATATAATGAATAATTCACTCATGTGAAAACTAAGAGTCTAAATAATAACCAACCAATACTTTTCAACAAATGACACTAAAACCAGAGTACAAAACTAAGTCGGGATATTCCCTCAATAGTGACAACAGAAAATCTAAAATATAAAAAGAAACCTAATGAGATGGTAGGGGTTTCTAAAATATGGAGGCTCACCACATCACAAAAGGTCAACCAGCGAAACACACTACCGAACACTACATAAGAGTAACAGAAAATTCCTAGGACCCCACATCATGAAATGATGCAGCATCCAAGGATGATCATTAGGATAATCACTGGCAAGTAATTCAGGGAAAGTGCTAAAACAATGTCATGTCCAAAATCAGTGAAACTTCATGCACACATTCATATATACATATATAAGATGTTGGGGTAGTGAAAAAGTCCTTAAACATTAAAGTTTTAAAATATTAACCTGGACTTTATTGCTTTGTTCATCGTAAGGGTACCCACCGGCTATATGGGTCCAACTCCCCTACTAAAAGGGCCCCAATGCATTTTATCCGCATGCACTGAGGAATTCAAAGAAAGGGTAAAGAGACCAAGGCTTTAGCCATTCGAAAAATATAATATGTGAATAATGAACACGATTATATAGATCCCCATACTAGAAAACATAGTTTCTAGTGTTTATTCCCCTGGGACATCTAGCTTCTCGATGTGCCACATAATCCCTTTAAGGAAAAATAAGAACCATTTTGTACATAAAACCAATCACAAACCAAGGAGTCTTATTTTAAGTCATTTAGCAATTTGGTATGGTCATAACAATTATGCTTGCAAACTTATGTTGTTATGCCAAATCCATATAACCAATTAGACTCCCAAGTTCAATTTTAAAACCAAACCATGGCCACCAAGGGTCTTTCAAGTCCATTTTATCCATTAGTGCTATGCAACAGTTTCAAAATTAAGTTAAACCATACAAATATCATATTTAAAAGCCAAAGTAATGAAGGTAGGTTGAGGATAACACAAATTTCATGACAAAAATCCTTCAACTTCGATAAACCCATGTTCCCCATTGTACTCCCTAAAATAATGCACCCATTAAGTCCCAAAGACCATTAATCAAAGCATGGGAAAACAATTCCAATAATGACCAATCTAAAGCCTATATCCCAATTTTAAACCAAATAATTAAATTCACATAAACAATTATTAAACATATGCCATTATATGAAATTCATGTTAGGTATGAGAGACATGATAAAAACACAACATTATTTGGAAAGACATAAATGATTGGAGCCTAGGTGTTGAATCCTTTATAAAACCCTAACATTCTTTATTTGGGAGTTCAAGAGAAGAGGAGTAAGGTTTTGATTTCATTATCTAAAGATAATGAGGACCCTTATGTGTTTTTATGTCGTGGAAATAGAGTAGAGGGAGGAAAATACCTAAATAAATTAAAAAATATATGAAATTTGGGTCCTAACCATCAGAACTCAAGTAATGACTCATGATGACTAACCACTAGTCATTAACCTAGCACAAAAAACTCAGTACCTCAACGTTATGACTATGAGTCACTCATCATGACTCATCATGACTCATCATCAATCATCATGAGCCGTGGTAAAGACTCGTGATCAAGGAAGAACTCTTGAGCAACCCCACTATATGTACAATGAGTCCCACCTCACAACTCGTTATGTGTGCTTGTTACCTATGTCATTGTCCATCATTGTTCAACTCTACATGAAAAAAATTTCCAGTTCAAGTGTTTATCAACTGGGGGGCCTGAAATTAAAGTTCCTGGGGTATCACAACCATTTTACAGGTGCCTGCCATTGCGGTTCTTATGACTACAGTAGCGATACTATTGCAGCAATTACTTTTTCTTCTTTAATGATCTAAGGACGAATCTTTGGATGGTTCATCAAATTTTTTCTTTTTAACATACCACGAATTTCAATAACGCAAACTAAGCCCTCCATGACAAATGCTATAAAAAGAGTTCTATAACTATTTTAGGTGTAAAAAATTTCTAAGACTAATAATAATTTTTAGATATATAATTATCATATCTACTAAAATTACTACAAACTATATTAATACAATATTTAATTCAACTATCACATCCTAAAAAAAGCCAATACTAGACTAGTCCTAAATTATTTAAAATTTAGCCAAGGGAACTCTAGGTGTAATTTCCATTTTTTATTTTAGTGTAACAAAATTTTTGGTTGTTATATTAGATACAAATTTACCACTTGTTCATCCTTGAGCTACAAGTGGTTTCAAAACATAGCAACTGAAACAAAATATACCTAAATTTATGAAAAAGTGTTGATATTGCTTACGCATATTTAATTTTGTATCCCATGTAGCTTCCTTAATAGTACGATCCCTTCACATAACTATCATATAAGGAATAACTCATGTCCTTAAATTCCTCTCATCTTTAGCTAGGATATAAATTAGTCTTCTTCATAGAGCATTCTCTTATCAAATAGTTTTGAATCCTAACAAATGATATAGTTACCATCTCATGGTAATTATTTAACATTACATCATGAAATATTGGCTGAACCTTGAATATACTTGGGGGTCAGGAGATTCTATATTCTACACCTCAAAGGGTCTTATGTACCTTAGGCTTAAATTTCCTTTCTTTCAGAATAACATTACTCCCTTCATAGGTGACACCTTCAAAAGTGCCTTCTCTCTCTTCTCAAATTTTATATCTTACATTTTGTCTGTATATCTTTCTATCATATTTGAGTTGCTACAAGCATTTCTTTTATAAATATCACCTTATCCATAGAGTCCTTGAGCATATATGTGCCCCAAGGCCCTAACTCAAATGTTTTGAACTACCTAATTGGGAACTTACATCATTTACCATATAAGGCTAGAAAATAAGTCATGCCAATACTAGAGTTGTATCTATTATTGTAGGAAAATTCACATTATGTTAAGTATCTATCCCATTGATCTTTGAAATACATAATGCAAGCCCAAAGCATGTCTAGAATCACTTGAATAGTCCATTCCAATTGACCATCGGTTTGTGGGTGAAAAGTCACGCTTAGGTCAAATATGGAACCCAACTCAGACTAAAACCTTTCCCAAAAAGTAGAAGTAAGCTGAGTTCCCTTGTCTGACACAATGGACATTGGTACCCTATATAGTCTTATAATTTAATTTATATAAATCTTGGTCAAACTATCAACTCATTCTAGAATAAAGTGAGCCATCCTAGTCAATTAAGCAACAATAACCTAAATAGAGTCATATTTTCTTGATGGTTTTGAGAAACCAACCATATAATCCATTGTTATCCATTTCAACTTCCATTGTGGAATGAAAATTTTTGGAAAAGTGCCTCTAGGATTCCTATGTTTGTATTTGACTAACTAGAAGTTTTTCTATTCAACCACAGATTCTACAGTGTCATACTTTATTCTTTACCACCTATAATGTTGCTTCAAGTCTTTATGCATCTTGTTGACACCTGAATGTATATAGTACTTTGAACAATGAGCCTTTTCCATAATGGTTGGAATCAAGTTATATACTTGAAGTACACACAATCGACCTCTGATTCTCAAGGACCCTTTATCATCAAGAATGACCTCCTTCGCCTTCCCTTTTAACACTTTTCCTCTAAAGTTGTTACTTTATTTTCTTTAAATAATTGTATTTTAATCTAATCATAAAAAGTAGTCCTATCATTCAGATACGTTAACACCTTTCCTTCTCAAATTTTTTGAAATCTAAAAAGGACATAGCCGATAACCATACCTCTCTTGCCAATGGAGCTGGATGCTTCCAAAAATACTAGGCTCCGCATGGTCACTAGTTTTATCTTAGTGCTTCCACCATCATGTTGGCTTTGTTTGTGTGATACAAGATTGAGATCTCTTGGTATTTAATCAACTCCATCCATCTCTAAAATCTCATATTCAATTCCTTCTAAGTAAACGCATGTTGCAAACTATGGTGGTCTGTGAACACCTCACTCTTAATACCATAGAGATAGTGTATCAAAAATATTAAAGTAAACACCATGGTTTCCAATTCTAATTCATGCATGGGATAAATTATCTCTTCGGTCTTATTTTCTCAAAGCATAAACTATAACATTTTAATCCCACATCTACACAAAACCTAAACATGAAAGTGAGGCATCACAAAATATTACAAAATCATTACCTATAATAAACAAGGTTGGTATTAGAACTGAAGTCAACAAAGTTTTTAACTTTTGGTATATGTTCTCACATTTTTAATCCCATTAAAATAGAACTTCATTCTAAATCAGTAGGTCATGTGTGAATAAATTGCAGCAAACTCGTTAACAAATAAGTAATAGGAACAGGCCAATCCTATAAAGCTATAAATTTTTGTCACTTTTGCTAGTCTGGCCTAATTTTTAATTGCCTCATCCTTCTGTGGTCCACCATAACTCTTTATTACAAACCTATTTCCCTAAGAAAGACACAAATAAAGCCAAAAATTTTCCTTAGAGTACTTTGCATACATTTGTTTCTCCTTCAACAACTTCAAAACAACACACAATAAAGCTTCATGCTTTTTCTCACTCTTAGCGTAAACAAGTATATCATCAATAAATACAATAATAAATGAATCTAAAAAGGACTTAAACAATCTATTCATAAAGATCATGAAAGCAATTGGGGAATTGGTCAAGCTAAAGGATATAACAAAAAACTCGTAGGACCTACAATGAGTTCAGAAATCAGTTTTTGGGATGTCCTCCAACCTAATTTTTAGCTAATGATTACCTGACTTTAGATCAATCTTAGAGAAAACTAAAATCCCTTGTAATAGGCCAAAAAAATCATCTATTCTAGGCAACAAATATTTGTTACGAAATGTCAATTTATTCAACTGGTGGTTGTTTAGACACATCCTCATACTACCATCTTTATTTTCCCAAACAACACTGGTTTATTGTTGGAGAGACACTTGGGAAAACAAATCCCTTTTTTAATATCACTTGGTATTGGGATTTATGCTCTCTCAACTCTGTAGGGGACATATGTTATAGAGGGATAATAATGGGTCTAGTCACTTGTCACAACCTGAAACTACCCCTTGGTCATAAAATAGTGCCTAAGTTTACGACTAACCCTAAGCTAAGCCATGGCCTGGCATGAACTTAGATACTAAAGAAAATTATCAAAATACTAGTCAAAAGCTAACAAAAAAAACTGATGGTTATTATAACAATGTAAAACTTAAGATCAATCAAAGCTAGAAATAAAACTATCTGAAAAGTTAATAAGATGAAAATCTAAATATTTGTCTAAAAGCCTATACTCATAATGAGATATTGGGAAAAGCTCCCAACTAACTCTAATTGACTTAAAAAATTAAACTAACACGAAAATAATGAAATTATAATTGGTCCTCATATGATGAAGACTTACCAAAAGCTGTTACTGGATGTAGAGCAGGAACATTCTAAGAGCTGTGCGGGTACTGAGCGTCCGAACCTATATAATAAGACAATATAGCATAGGAAAGTATATGATCAATACATTCAATGTACTGAGTATGTGATATGGAAAACTTTCTATCATAAATTGAAAATGAATACATGAACATATATATTGAATGCAATACTAAGTATAAATATTGACTGGATAAAATTGAATATATGAATACTTGGTCAAGCCAACTTAAATTGAACTATAACTGAAAATGAACTTAGTACTGTGGGAGCTAAGAATAATTAACATACCCTAATCTGAGCAAAATTAGGGTGTATCCTGTAACTCTAATAGGTAGTGTGCTAATAACTTGGCAAGGGTACCTACACTGGCTAGCGTACTTCTACTAAACTAATGTGTAATTGGATTAGGGTATCAGTCCTATCTGGAGGGTGACTCTTTCACCTACGGTGGAATTGTAGCTCTAGATCACAGGGACTTCTACTAAAGGACTTACTCCTTAGTGACGAGTGAGCCTTAATCCCTGAGTTCACTCGGTGCTAAGTACTATGCCCAACTGAACAACACTGAAAACTTATATATATACATATGTAATATAATAATATTCATTAAAGTAGAAACATATGCATAATTTTAAGTGCTCAAAATATAATAACTAATATAATTATGAAATTGTTGGTATCAGGTGTTGACAACCCACCAACTCTAGCCAATGCACCAAACATGATAATGTTAAAAGCTGATATAATAGATAATTTCATACATCAAGCCAAGAACTAAATGATTGATCATAATAAGGAAATTCATGATTTTTACACATAGAAGATGTCACTCTTATGGGAAGACATGTATTCATGGTTTGATCTCAAATCAAACTGATTAAATTAAAGAGAACTTCAAATTCAACCTAGAACCCAACTTGAGATGAAAATATACTTAGGGATTTAGAAGCATTTTGGGGAATCAATAGGTGGAAGGAACCCATTGATAAAATCTTAAATACCTGAAGGTAGAAGTCTTGGATAAATCCTTGGAATTAAACTTGATATGGAGAAACCCTAACTTGCTTTTAGGGATAAAAGTATCGATACTATATCTTATTTTGGATTGATTTTGCAATTAAATGGTTAATTTAGGAAATTGTGGGCTATAATAGCACTCTTTTGGAATCCTAAACGATGTGGGTTAAGAGTTAATAGAATGGGAATTTATAAAAAGCCCTTTTTAAATTGTATAGGAAATTTCTGGTGCTAGTTGTAACGACTCAGGCTACGTTTCATCACGGCAAGTTCTGATTCTTGATTTAAACTCCTAAATTTTTGAGTCCTTTTTGTTAAGACAATGACTCTAATACTAATGACTCGTTAGGTTTCACCACTAGTCATTGGGATAAGTCATGGTTGGAGACTCAATTTCTAGATTTCTTTCAATTGTGATGACTGGTCCACCAATAATGAGTCATTGGTTGGACTCATCACCACTGGGATGAATTTTAGGTATACCTTACTATCGTGGCAATGAATCCAGAGTATGACTTGTTATGATTTGTAACGGGTTTTTGCCTAAGTCGATGTTACTAGAAGTTGACAGACCCTAGAAATTTTTCCAGAACTTTTTGCCATAACATCAGATTAAGGAAAAATGTTTGGCATTGGAAATCTAATTTAATGGCCTATATTTGGATGGGTCTAAAGCTTAGAAACTTGGGCTATTATAATATCTCCCCTTTGGGATCATTTGTTCTCGAATGAAATAGACTAAGCTGAGAGGCTAGGGGAAAGTTGGAACTTTGCACTGAATGCTTATAAGCTGAATCATGAACTAATATATGAATTTATTATTGATGAATGAACTAAACTAGAGTCATGAATGAATTCTATGAAATAAAGATAGTTGGATGGTAGAGATAGAATTGAAAGAATAAATTAAATAATTAAGAAAACTATTACCTAATGTTAGGGATGAATTTGAAGAAAAATGATGGGAGTACTTTGTCACCATATCTTCTTCTGCTTCGGCTTCCCAAGTAGCTCCCTCATCTTAATGATTTCTCTACAAAACCTTTATCAATCTGACCTCTTTTTTCCTCAGCCTAATATTCTGACAATCAAGGATCTCAATCGGGACCTCCTCATAGGAAAGATTATTTTTATCACCAATTAATTCTAAAGGGACTACTAATACAGTGCAATAAATGCATTTCTTCAACAAGGAGACATGGAAAACTAGATTTACTGATGCTAATTCTACAGGCAAATCTAACCTATAGGCTACATTACCATAAAAACTCTAAATCTTGTAAAGCCCAACATAGTGGGGACTGAGCTTCCCTTTCATATAAAATCTCTTCACCTCTTTCATGAAATAAATGGTCAGTAGATAGAATCACCTACATAAAACTCAAGATCCCTTCTCCATACCTAAATTTAAGATTTCTAATGACTTTGGGTTGTCTTCTGACTTTCTCTAATTACTGAACTTTCTCCATCACCTCATGAACTAAATGTATCCTTAATAAAGTAACCTCACCCACCTCAAACAAACTAATAGAAGACTTTTATCTTCTACTATAAAGAGACTAAAATCGATTCATCTAAATACTAGAGAGGTAATTATTATTGTAAGAAAACTCAATCAAAGTAAAGTAATAATCCTAAATACCCTTGAAATAAATTACACAGACCCTCAAAACATCCTCTAAGATCTTAATGGTCCTCTATGATTCACCATCTGTCTGCGGGTGAAAACTACACTAGGTGAACTTAGGTACCAAGATCCTTATGAGAAGCCTTCCAAAATGATAGGTAAATTGGGTACCTCTGTTTGAGATAATAGTTAAAAATAATCCATTCAATTTCACAAACTCCTTAAGGTAAAGTCTGGCATAATCTTTACTTGAATCTGAAATATTATTTGGTAAGAAATAAGCTGACTTAGTCATTCGGTCTACTTTAAAACCTTATGATGATGTCCATATTCACCACTTCCTAATTCTAAGTAGGATACTAAATTCATGAAGAATACCACTAGGCCTCTAGTGTTGAACCTTAACCTGCTGGCAATTTGGACACTAAGTCATGAATTTCATGATATTTTTATTTAAGCCTTCCACCAATAGACTTTTCGCATGCCATGGTATATTTTAGTGTCTCCTAGGTGAATAAAATGTTGAGAATCATGATATTTCCCTAACATCTACTACCCCAACCATCCACATTAAAAAAATATAATCTACCCTGACAACGAATAACACCATCTTCCTATTGGGAAAAAATCTCATCTTTCTGATTTCTAACTAGCTTCTTCAACTTAAGAAAATTGGATCTCTATCCTTCCTTTACTTTGGAAAGCAATGAAGATTTCAAAAAATTAATAACCTAAACACCTTTTGCCATACCAATAAAACTGAGCACCCAATCTTGAAAGATGATGAACTTCATGAACTAAATCTTTCTTTTATCCTCTACATGGTTAAAACTACCCATATACAACTTAACAAGGGCATTGGCTACCATATTGGCCTTACCTAGATGATGAAATACACTTATGTCATAGTCCTTGACAACTCTAGGCACATTTTCTGATGAAGATTTAGATCTTTTTTACTAAAAATCACTACAAGAAAAAGCCTTATTTAAGACCAATATTTTGGGATGAGTTAATAAACGTATCCCTAAAAGTATAGATATTGGGATGAGATATTAATCTCATCCCTAATTTTATATCTTACAGCGAATTAAGTAAATATGGTCCCTAAAAAACATAATAACTGGTTGCAAATAATCCCAAATTATAATTGAGCGCCTAGACATCCGCCAATCATTGAAATGAATTAATACTAATTCTTTTTATTTTAACAAATATTTGGGTGGCAGAGTCATGAAATTCTTAAAAAAAATAAAGAAAAAACATGTAAATTTTTTCTCCAAAACACATTCAGCACTAATCGACAATAACATTCAGCACTATTCTTTAATTTTAGCAATTGATGAGTGTCAATTATGCTGAAGTTCTCCAACACATGCTGGTCATAAACCATCCATCCCTAATCGATCTATTCATCAATATGTTATTTATCAAAATTCTTTAATTTCAGCTAAATTTGTGTGTTTAGCTCTGCACTAATATTGATTTGCATCTGCTAGACTCAATTTCAGGTTTTTTTCGTCTTCCAATCAATTGTTTGGTTATTTGATTTCTTATTCCTATTTAGAAGAAGGTGTTGGAGAGAAATAAAGTTGATGATGCTCGATTTGGACATTTTTGGAATGAAATCATACAGAATTTGAGGAAGAAGATTACATTGCTAATTTGTGAATGACTGTCTTTGTATTTTCACCAGTCCAGTTTTAGTTTTCTACTAATCATATTGCTATACTCTAAACTTCTAATTTTGATGTATTGATTTTCAACCTATAAGAAGATGGAGCAACTTTCGATTCCTAAGAATTCTGGGAGTCTGCCGTTAGTTCAGTGGCCTCTTTTCCTACTAGCTAGCAAGGTTGAGCAATTGTTATAGTGCTGATAGTTTTTTTTTGTTTCTTTTTTCTAATACAAATATGATCTACGTAGTTAACCTTCATGTTAAAGGCTCTTTACGTTTGTGTTGAATGTGCAGATATTTCTTGCAAAGATATAGCTGTAGTCTATAGAGAGTAAAGACTCATAAGATGAGTTATTGGATAGGATATCAAGGGATGATTACATGAAATATGTGGTTGAATAGGGCTATTACGCCATCAAGTTTGTTAATGAACTCACACAAGTAACTATTATTTGGAGTTGTGCATAGTCAGTTGATATCTTTGCTTTGTTTACCATGTTAGGGTTGGACAAATATATGTGGATATTTGTGGGAGCATAACTTAAAGGGTATTAATATGGATGTTGATATGAATAAGCTACCACTGGTGATTTAGAAAGTAACTGCACTCATGGTAATATTAGTACATATTCTTTTCAAGTTTGATAAATTTTATCCTTACGATACATAAGGTCTAATGCATTTATTTGGGGTTTCTCTTACCTGGTATCCTTATCATGACTAACACTTGGGATTAGATAGTACTGAACTACTCCAAGTTATATTGAACTTGGAGTTATATATGAAAAAATCTCCCTTTTTCCAATCCTACTTTAATGACACGGGCCTTTGCTTTTGGGCTCTTTTCTGGGATTAAGACCCATTGTAGTGGGATTTCGTTGAAGTTATCAAAGAGTATTTAGAGTGTGGGATCATGATATGCATAGCCTTTAATCATCGTGGCACCTTTCTTGTAGGTACTGTGTATTGAAACTTACATGAACACCCGCCCCTCCCCCCAATTTAATTGTTGTTTTGAGACAAATAACTTAATGTGTAAAGTCTTAGAACA
This sequence comes from Capsicum annuum, assembly GCF_002878395.1. Taxonomy (NCBI): domain Eukaryota; kingdom Viridiplantae; phylum Streptophyta; class Magnoliopsida; order Solanales; family Solanaceae; genus Capsicum; species Capsicum annuum. The sequence continues at coordinate 141,564,877 of NC_061120.1, read as the reverse complement.
ACAACAACAACATACCCAGTATATTCTCAAAAAGTGGACTCTGAGTAGGGTAAGTGTATGCAGTCCATACCACTACCTTATAGGTGAGAGAGAGAGAGAGGTTGTTTCCGTTAGATCCCCAGCTCAAGACAAAATTTTGTTAAAAAATAGTTCTTTTCACATTATTGTTAATTGTTTTTGCTTGGTGACAGTTAGAAATAGTCCGAGACAGAGGGTACAAACCGATAGCTGAAAATACTTTTAAGATAATAATTCTATACAAATGTAATATCGCTCTTTTGGGGGTATAGTGGAAGGTCAAATAGATTTTTTCTCTAATCAACGGATTTGTTTTAACAAATTATTCTTTCACTGGCTCCTAATCAATATTTTTTTCCTATTATTTCGGTTATTCATATAGCTCTGTTACATGCATTATGGGTTTTTCAATTTATTGAACCATCAAGCTAAATGAGATACTTGTCTCTGCTACTGATTATAGGCTTACAGTCTTCAGGATCCATCACTGCTGTATAACAACAATTAGGGAAATGTTTTCGACCATCACTCAGAGCGATATACTTGATGTCTCCTATTTGCAAATAGTTGAGTAAGTTCTGAGTTATCATGTTAAAAGTTGAGCAACTGTAAGAAATTTAAAGGAATCATCTACTTAAGTTGACATCTATTATTGAGAGGTCAGTAATCAACAAATTTCAAAACATGCTAAGTTCTATAGTGAACTAATTATTGAATTACACCTCATATTTTTTAATGTATACAGTCAACTTATTTTTTACCTAACGCCATTTTATTACTGACCATAGATTCAATTGGGAACATCTTCATCGTAAAAATATATAGAAGGTGTTTAAAAACCGTAAATCTAAAATAGGCACAACACCAGCTAGTTCCATCAGATGTATGCTTTTTACAGACAAACTGTGCCGAGTAGGTATACCTTAACCAATCCGAGCAAACCTGTACCAAGATTTATGATGTTAAAAGGTAATAATCAAACATAATAGAAACATCTGTTAACTTATTCATATAGTTTGTTATCATCTTTATAGTGTACAATAATAAACTATTCCAAGAAGGACTGGTTATAAAGTGCATTAATGGAGAAAGATTTGAAGGAGAAAAAAAAGAACACAAACTTGTTCCTTGCAAACATCACAAACAATAGCATTGCACCGCTTGCTACTCTTTCTATACAAAGATTCTCCCCTACAAAGTCACAAAAGTATACCAATTCCAATAAGATTAAAATGGAAAGCAAGAAAAAATAGTAAGGTAAAAGATACAACAGAATGACACATTGGTAATTAACCCTGGAAAGTGAAAGATAGTACTGCAATGAATGAAAATTAACGTAACTGATTTTACTTTCTCATACTACTCGCTATTATTTACAATATCAAGAAACAACCTTCTCAATGATTTAGTACATGAAAATTTAGTTTTACCAATAATTATAATGTCACGTGGAAAGGAAAAGATAAGAAAATGTATTAATCACAAACTATTTTACTTTGGAAATACTGCTTCCTTTTATTTATAAAATCAAAAAACAACCTTCTCAAGGATTAGAAACCGTGTGTATTCTCTTACTGTTGCATAATGGTCATAGTTTTATTTGCGATACCAACCTGCTAATCTATACGGCCACCGTTTAAAGCCTAATCTATTGTAATACCTCACATTTTGGACTAGAATGAAAATCCATCATTCCTATGTGTGGATGTTTCAAAAGCATCAAATCCTATATAAATTTAGTGTGTTAATCAATTATGTAGTATGAGAATTTGTTTGAGAATGAATTTAGATCATAGAGGATCCCTAACTCAAGTAAAAGTTGTAACCTTTCCTATCGTTCAAGTTTTAGTGAGCGTCAAAACTTGGGTTAATTTCAATCAACCACAACTCATTGTATATGACTAACTGAGTTTCTTACTATATATAAAATGAAACATCTTTCAATTACATTTCATACGATACTAATTTTCCCTAAATCTGATATTAGAGGAAAGAGTTATGCCTATTTTACTCCAGCATGTGAGGCTGGAAATAGTGTGACGACATTCGTGATAGCCTATCACATTGGTGATGCCCTATAACAAAGGTCGTTAGCCTTAGGCAGAAACCAGCTCCTAAGTGATGACATTTATGATAGCCTATCACATTTGTGGTGCCCTATCATAAAGTTCATCAGCCTTAGGAAGAAACAAGCCCTTAAGTGACGACATTCATGATAGCTTATCACATTTGTGATACCTTATCATGAAGGTCGTCAGCTATGATTTTCAACGACTGGAAAATTATTTTGTAAGGGTATTTTGGTCTTTTCCTTAAAGTTCCAGGACTTATAACATTGAAGAAGCATAATTTTTCCCATTTTTTTCAGTTAAGCATCTTAAAAACCCTCTCTTACTCTCTCAACCACAAGATTAGGGTTTTCATTAGTGTAACACCCCGATTCACTGAACCGAATTGCTACACGATACTCATGACCCCGAGAGACCATAAGCTAACCCATGACTGATATCTATACCTGTATACTACAAATCATGATATAATAATATGGAATACATAGAACTGTAAGGCCATAAGCTTCTACTGAATAAAATCATGTAGGTGAAAATACCCAAAACAATTCAATCTGAAAGCTAAGTCTTAATGTAAATTTCAACATAAATCTGAAAGCCTCTAACTATCTGAATAACTAGTTGAAGGAACATGTCTCCAACTCGATCTATAAACCTAAACTAAAGAAATAAATAAATGTATCAAATCGTATTGTCCTCAAATCAATGAGGACTCACTGTGTCACTTGGACTGGAATGCTACCGCTACTACTGGGCTGGAGCTCGTGACTCGGAACCTATTGTGTAAGCAAATGAGACATTACAACTGGATTAATGACTATACTGGGAAGGTAGGATAAAGATAAAGGGTTTCATGCACGAACAAAATTGACTGACTAATATAAACGTGGGAGTGCAAACACACATATCTAAAAACTGGGACCATGAATACGTGATAGCATAACCTGTAAGCTAATACATGGTTTATTGATAACTATCATGACTGATACTGAAACTGATAACATGGACGACTGTATCTGACAGTCCTGTATTTACTGAAATCTGAAGAACGCCCTAAATTCTTTTATCCAGACTGCAACTGAAACTGTGGGAAGTAGTGTTTAACCAACATGCCATATGTATGTTTTTATAGCAAAGCTAGGGTCCAATATCTGCCCCAACTGGAGGGGTGTTAATACCGTTCTATGGGTAAGGATAGCCTGTGAGTGACCCTTATCTAGCGGGTACTCAATGAGAATGGTGAGAATCCTAAACTGACGGGTTAAGCCACCTCATCAACGCTAATCTGAAGGGTTAAGATATCTCAACCTACGCTGGCTACGTAGTTCTGCAACACAAAAATGACTACTAAGAATCACACCCTGAACTGGCGGGTGAGTTCCCATCCTTGGGTTCACTCGGTGCTAACCTATACTCCCATCTGGAGGGATTGGACATGAATAACTGACTATGCATAACTTAATATTATTGAATTCAGTTGACTGGCAGAATGTTACTGATATCTAACAACTAACTAAGATCATGAGGTTTTCCTGAGTTACATGACTGACTGAAGTCTATGGAATCATAGCTTGAGTTCGGATATCATGAAACATGACATGGCTCTAGGCACACAGCTATAGTTTTCGGGTACAAGTACCCCCAGGACTCGATAGGAGGAAACTAACACACATACATGACTTGATAACAAGATTTGAGTCCACAATTAACAATATCATAAGTAAGGCTTTCATAATAAGAATGATTCTCAACAAACTATCACATGGTCGGGAACGCACACAACATAGATATATTTGCATGGCTTCAATAAAATGATCATTCCATATCGCAACAATATCATGAGCATCTCGTAGAACTTGTTCAATTCAAGACAATAGTATGGGGATCACGTTGAACATAAACTTAGAACATCGAATCTTCATTTAGGACTTATTATGTCATAAAAGCAAGATTTATATTCCCTTAGGTATTTTCACAAACACTTTACATGCACATCTTAGGCATAGGTAGATTCCCCAATATTACAAATATTCAACCACCGATTTCATATATTTATATGTTAAATACCACCATATCCTCACAATAAACATACAAAGATCCCATCTTAGTAATCATCAAACTCCAACCATATGAACATCAACAACCAACAACATAAACATTATGATACAAAATTTAGAAGATGGTTCTTGAGCTTCATGGATGAAAGGAGTCCATTAATCAACTCATGTATACCTCAGAAGGAAGATTCTTGATGATTGATGGAGGAATTTCCTTGAAATTGGATCTTCAAGCTTAGTTATGTAACCCTAGTTGTTTTTCTCTTTTACTGCTCTTAGATGATGAGTTTTGAGAAGATAATAGGGTTGTAATATGTTTAGAAGCTATATATTTTGTTGAGTTAAGTTTAGGGACGTGTAAGGAGTGTTAAAAGACTTAATTACCCTTAAAATAACTCAAAACGGAGTGTTTCTGGCACCTAGAACTGACTATAAAATAGCTGCTTTAGGATTGTCCACTGGATTGGCTAGAATGACTGGTGACCGTTCATTCTGTGCAGCCATAGACTGAGCAAGTGTGGTAAATGTGGCTCTAAACTTCACATGGGAAACATGTTCGCCCAAAGGATCTTCGAACTGAGGAGCAGCCTGGTTTCTTCTCTTTAGGGCAATGGTCTAGAATAAGAGAAGAATGAATTAGACTGGGAGTGTAACTTCTGATTATGCTCACTAGCATGACATAAATAATGAACAAAGGGGACTGTTCCTAAAACATCTTGTAGCCTCCCACACATAAATGTGGCGCGCAACACACCCATGTACAAGACTCTACTAGATACGACTTTCAGAATTCATAGGACTCTATTAAACCTTAGGCTCTGATACCAAGTTTGTAACATCCCGATTCACTGAACCGGAATGCTACATGGTGCTTATGACCCCGAGGTACCACAAGCTAACCCATGATTGATATTTTTACCCATATACTGCAAATCATGATATAATAATGCGGAATACATAGAAATGTAAGGCCATAGGGTTCAACTAAATAAAATCATGTGGGTGAAAATACCTAAAACAACTCAATCTAAAAGCTAAGTCTGAACGTAAATCTGAAAGCCTTTAAACTATCTAAATAAGGAGTTAAAGGAACATGTCTCCAACAAACTTCATAAAATTGAACTGAAGAAACAAATAACTATATCAAATCATATTGTCCTCTAATCAATGAGGAGTCACTATGTCTCTGCGATTGGAATGCTACCACTACTGCTGGGCTGGAGATCGCGTCTCGGAACCTACGGTGTAAGATGAAAAGAAAGATAGCACAAATTCATCAGTACAACTGGAGTTGTGAGTATACTAGGAAGGTAGGATAAATATAAAGGTTTTCATATATGAACAACACTGACTGAGTAATATGAACGTGGGAGTGCAAACACACATATATAGAAACTGGGACCATGAATACGTGATAGCATGACCTGTAAGCTCTACATGGTTTACTGATAACTGTCATGACTGATACTGAAACTAATAACATGGATGAATGTATCTGATAGTCCTGTATATACTGAAATTTGAAGAACGCCCTAAATTCTTTTATCCAGACTGATACTAAAACTGTGGGAAGTAGTGTTTAACCGACATACCCCATGTATGCCGTTATGGCTAAGCTGGGGTCCAATCTTCACCCTAATTGAAGGGGTTTCAATACCGTGCCATGGGTAAGGACAGCCTATGAGTGACCCTTTTCTGGTGTGTACTCAATAAGAACAGTAGGAACCCTAAACTGATGGGTTAAGCCTCCTTATCAACCCTAATCTGACGGGTTAAGATATCTTAACCTACGCTGGCTATGTAGTTCTGGAACACAAGGATGACTACTAAGTATCACACCCTGAACTGGCGGGTGAGTTCCTATTCTTGGGTTCACTCGGTGCTAACCTCTACTCCCATCTGGAGAAACTGGACATGAATAACTGACTGTGCATGACTTAATCTTACTAAATTCCATTGGCTGGGGAACGTTATTGATATCTGACAACTGACTAAGAGCATGAGGTTTTCCTGAGTCACATGACTGACTAAAGTCTATGAAATCATAGCTTGAGTTTGGATATCGTGAAACATGACATGGCTCTCGGCACACAACTATAGTTTTTGGGTACAAGTACCCCTAGGACTCGATAGTAGGAAACTGACACACATGACATTACGTGATCACAAGATTTGAGTCCATAATTCACATTATCTTAAGTAAGTCTTTCATAATAAGAATGATTCTCAACAAACTATCACATGATCGGGAATGCACACAACATGTATATACTTGCATGGCTTCAATAACATGGTCATTCCATATCGCAACAATATCATGAGCATCTCGTACAACTTGTTCAATTCAAGACAATAGCATGGGGATCATGTTGAACATAAACTTAGCACATGGAATAGTCATTTAGGACTTATTATGTCATAAAAGCATGACTTATATTCCCTTAGGTATTTTCACAAACACATTACATGCACATCTTAGGCATAGGTGGATTCCTCAAGATTACAAATATTCAACCACCAATTTCACATATTTATACATTAAATACCACCATATCCTCACAATAAACATACAAAGATCCCATCTTAGGAATCATCAAACTCCAACCACATGAACATCAACCACCACCAACATAAATATCATGGTACAAAATTTAGAAGATAATTCTTGAGCTTCATGGACGAAAAGATTCTTGATGATTGATGGAGGAATTTCCTTGTAATAGGATCTTCAATCTTACTTATGCAACCCTAGTTGTTTTTCTCTTTTAGTGCTCTTGGATGATGAGCTTTGAGATGATAATAGGGTTTTAATATGTTTAGAAGCTATATATTTCCTAGGGTTAAGTTTAGGGACGTGTAAGGAGTGTGAAAAAACTTAATTACCCTTACAATAACTCAAAACGAAGTGTTTTGGCACCTGGAATTGACTTAGGTGGCGCCCAAGTGATTACCTAAGCTATGTTGGGCGGCGCCTAACCAATCGCCTATCCTTACTGTCTCTCACGAAAATGGGCATAATTTTTGCTCTAGTAATGGATTAAGGCAAAATTTGTATCGTTGGAAAGTTAATTCAATTATCTATAATTTGGTGGGTCTAAATCAGCCAAAATACCACACTAACATTGAGTTATACTTGTTCAAAGATGACCCTTGCAAAATTGAACACCAAAACTTGATGGATTCAAAAACTCTTAGCTTGTATTACCTTAAGTGACTCATATGAACCTGCTTAATGCATCATAAGCTATCCTATCACTAGGATATTCATTGTAAGTCATGTACTCAAGTATGAATCACAGGATAGGAGATTTCGTACGTAGGAATACTTATTCACTTCCTAGCTTAGAAACATGCGGGGTGTGACAATCAAACTCATCTCTCAACAAGATTCAAGCCTTTTTCAAAGATAATAAAGAATTAAGTTTCCCAATCCAAGAACTCTCCAGCAAATCATTAAGGTTTCCTTTCTAAGGTATACGTGTATTCATTCATGGACTCCTTTTGTCCATGAAGTTAAAGAACCCTTTTCTAAAATTATATATTATGGTTTTCATGTTATGAATGGATTGTTGATAATGTTTATGTGTTGAATGATGCCAAGATAGAATCTTTATATGTTATTATGAATCTATGACATCATATTAGTTAAACATATGTAAGTTTGATTATTTATGATGAGTAATTGTATGATTTACACCTATGCCTAAGTTGTGCATGTAAGGTGTTTGATAAAATACCTAAGAGACTAGAAATCATGCATTATTGCTAAATTTTGACTAAGGGAAGGATTCATGATAGGCCTCTATGATTCAATGTCATCCATGTTGATAATGTGTCTTATGAACACTGTTGGATTACTCATGAACCAGTCTTATGGAACTATGCTATGCTTACTTGCAAAACCCACTCATGTACAAGATGTAGAATACCTATGTACATGAAATTCTCTAAGTTATGATACTATGGATTGTGGTTGTAATATCTAATGACCATGATATTTAAAGCTATGCAAGTATATACATGTTGTATGAAATTCCCTTTAATGAAATAGATTGTTAGGAACCATGATTAGTAGGAAATCCTATATTTATGATATTGTGGATTAAGGACTCTACTCTTATGATCAAGTCAGTCATGTGTGTCAGTTTCCTTCCATCAAGTACTGGGGGTAATTGTACCCGGAAAATATAATTGTGTGCCTAGAGCCATGTTATTTTATCACAATACTCTCAGTCAATCCATGATCTATAGAAATCAGTCCGTCATGTGACTCAGGAAAACTCAATAATCTTAGTAGTTCAGTATTCTCAGAAATCTCAATACTCAATAACCTCAATAATCATAGTAAATCTCTGTAACTTCAGTACTCTTAATCAATCCTCAGAACTCATTATATTCTGTTTGTCATCAGAATCCAGTAACCTCAGTTTTTGCTCCGCTAAACAATACCACTAGTATCAGTTTCGTTAATCAGTATCAGTTCAGCAAATAAGTTCAGTTAAGTTATTTAGTTCTGCCGAGTTATTTAGTTTAGTTTCTTTTAGATGGGAGTAGGATTCATCACCGAGCGTACCTATGGATGGGGGCTCACCCGCTAGAATAGGACTGAGATCCCTAGAAGTAATCCCTATGTTTCAGAACTACGTAGACAGTGTAGGTATGAGATGTCACCCGTTAGATAGGACGAACATACTCAGGGGTCACTAGTTAGCATATTTATATGCATAGGACTGATCCCAGGAGTCACCCGCTAGATTAGGACTGACTCTACAACAGATAGCTTTACTGGTGGCACGGTACTGACACCCTTTCAATCAGGAAATCGATTGGACCCCAGTCAGCTTAACTTGGGGCATGTCGGTTAGATGAATACATCTCACAATTTCAGTTACATATTCAGGACTATCAGATAAAGTCAACTCAGTTTAGTAGTACAGATTCAGTACTCTTAGAGATAATCAATCCTTATCATTATAAATTGACTTCAAGATCACCCGTTATACAGGACTGATCTCAACTATAGTTAAACAGTATCGGAATCATTAGATTTAAAGTTCATCGGCTAGATAAGACTGATCTCAAATTAGTTACTCCATGTAAAATAGAACTCAGATAGTTTCATCAAAACTTAGACTGTCAGATACAGTCGCTCAGTATCAGTTACATTGGTTAGGTCGATCATCACAGTTATATCAGTTATATCAGTTTTTAGAACTAATGTATCAGTCATATTAGTTATCAGAATTCATGATATCAGTATTCAGCTTCAGGACTATCAGAATAGTTGTTCAAAAATAGTTGTTCATCTATTCAGTATTTCAGAATCTGTACACTCATGTTATCAATATTCAGACTCAGTAGTCACTATCTACAAGAGTTCAATTACAGTTATGTATGCACGTATGTATTCTCACATTCATATTAGTTACCATTGTTCATGCATATAACCCTTTCCATTTAGCCTACCTCACTCGTATACTCAGTACATTCAGACGTACTGACACATTTGTGCTATGTAGCTTTCTCTTATATTACACCATAGGTTCAAGGGCACGAGCTCTAGATCTGTAGTATCATTCCAACGTTCAGAGTTTGCAGTGAGTCATTCTCATTTGAGGACGATATGATTATTACTATATTTACAATTCAGTTTCTAGATGGAGTTAGTTGGAGACATATTTCTTCAACTCCTAAATCAGTTCAGTTAGAGACTTTCAGACTAGATGTCAGATTAGATATTCAGATCTCATTATTTTCTGTATTTATGACTTGTTTTGGTATTTTTATTCTTTTTTCAGACATTTTGTTATCAGACGTTTATTCACTTTGAACCTTATGGACTTTTATGTTTATATTTCTGCATTTTATGATATATTATGCAGTATACAGGTACAGATATCAATCATGGGTTAGCTTGTGGTCCTTTAGGGTCATAAGTATAGTGTAGCATATCGTTTTAGAAAATTGGGGTGTTACAAACTTGGTATTAGAGCCTAAGGTTCAATAGAGTCCTAGGAAGTCTGAAAGCCACATCTAGTAGAGTCTTGTACATGCGTGTGTTGTGCACCACACCTATGTGCTGGAGGCTATGAGATGTTTTAGGTATAGTTTCCATTCTTTCAGTATTTATGTCGTGCTGGTGAGCATAATCTCAGTCTAATCCATTTCTCCCTATCTTCTAAAGACATGCCTCCTATAAGATGAAATTGGAATCAGTCAGCCCCTCAGCCCAAAGACTCTTTGGATGATCATACTTCTTATGCAGAGTTTAGGGCCGTATTCACCACTCTTGCTCAGTCATTCGCTGCGCAGAATGAATGACCAGCTATCGTTCTAGCAAACCCAGTTGCCAATTCAATTACAGCTAGAATTCGGGACTTCACCTGAATGAATCCTCCTTTCTTCACAGGGTCTAAGTTAGAAGAGGACCCACAAGAATTCCTATATAAGGTTCAAAAGGTGACAGATGTTATAGGGGTTACTACTGTTCAGAGTGTTAAGTTAGCTGCATACTAATTATAGGATGTCGCTCATACTTGGTACAAGCAGTGGAAGTCAGAAAGGTTAGATGATGTAGGCCCTATAGAGTGGGAGGAGTTTGCCTCTGCTTTCCTTGATAGATTCTTTCCACTAGAGCTTAGAGAAGCTAAGGTACAAGAGTTCATCAACCTCAGGTAGGTAAGTATAATGGTAAAGGAGTATTCTGTCAAGTTTACTTAATTAACCAGATATGCCCCTCATGTGGTTCCAGATGGTAGAGCTGATATGAGTAAGTTTGTGTCAGGGGTAAATGATAGTAAGGTAAACGAGTGCAGATCTTCCATTTTGAAGAGTAATATAACTTTAGCCAGACTTATGAAACATGCTTAGCAGATAGAGGAGCAGAAGATTAGGACGAGAGAGAGAAAGAGCAAGAGAGGAAAGATAAGTAGTTTCAGCTTTGCTCATCCTAAGTCAAAGGGTGGTAACCGTTCTCAACATAGTTAGAAATTTTCAGTCCCAGCTCCATCCTCAACTAGTGTACCAGCACCGAAGTCCAGAAATAACCATCATGATAGAGCGCCAGGCTTTGAGGCCCAGGGTAGTGAAAATAGAGGTCTTAATTATTTTCTTTGTGAAGAGTGTGGTAAGAATAATCTAGGTGCATGTATGGCTGGCAGTGATGTGTACTTTGGTCGTGGCAAGCGAGCACATAGGATGCGAGAGTGCAGAGTTATACAATAGAGGGCTAAGGAGTTACGTCAGTAAGGTACCAATAGTGGTCACCGTCATAACATCCTTTATGCAGTCCAGACCTGTCCTAATCTAGAAAGTTTCCCTGACTTAGATTTAGGTATATTACTAGTCTTTCATGTTCATAGTATGCATTGTTAGATATACTTCTCTTATTCAAGCACATGTTTCAGTATGAGTTAGCTAGTAAAGCTAGCAAGTCAGTTTAGCAATTGAGCAGTCAGGTTTTCATAGCTTGTTTTCTCATCCCTGCATCTATTCATGCTATCATAAATCTCAGAGAATGTAACTATTTCAAGGTAGAACCTCCTAGTAGATGCAAGTTCAATTTATCTCATGCATCATGCATTAGTTTTAGACACCCAAAGTTATGTTATAATCTTGTTCATAGATGCCCTGTACATCACCCAGTATCTCCATAAAGTAAGAGTTCTTAGAGGGACATAGCATCCCAAGGGGGAGATACCCCACTTCATCTTAACGCTCTCATGCTTAGATCCTTCAATTTCTCCTTGCATAACAAATTCAATCTAGAATAGAGGGTACTCATAAGTTGACCTTCAAGTTAGACCTCAGCTGTAAGTGAAGTATTCAGAGGTTCAGTTTAGTTCATGATTTTTAGTCTATATATCATGTAGTAAAATCAGTCATGTTTTCATGTTTCTGTTCAATCTTAGGGCCTTTACCATTACATGTTCAGTCATATGTTCGTGAGTCAGTTCAGTCATATATTCACATATTAGATATTCGTGGTCAGCTTATCAGTACTTTTAGTCATTCCTTCACGTATTATGTCTATAATATAATCATGCATTAGATATGCATGGATTCAACTTATCAGTTCATCATTAGATATGCATTCCCAGTTTGAGAAACTTAGTTTATCGGAACACTTAGTCCTACATTTATAAATCAGCTACCCATGCATCAAATATGCATGTACAGTATGATATGCTTAGTTTTCAGTCATGCCAGCCATTAAATTATGATCAGGCATTTATGCTATATATTCGTGTGAGTTGTCTTTTCTCTCATCTCCGCAGTATCATTTGAGGACGAATGTTTCCAAGGGAGAGATATTGTAATACCCCACATTTTAGACTAGAATAAACATCCATCATTCCTATGCCTGGATGTTTCAAAAGCCTCAAATACTATATAAATTTAGTGTGTTAATCAATTATGTAGTTTGGGAATCTATTTGAGCATGAATTTAGATCATAGAGGTCCCCTAACTCAAGAACAAGTTGAAAGCTTTCCTATCATTCAAGTTTTAGTGAGCGTCAAAACTTCGGTCAAATTCAATCAACCATAACTCAATTTATATGACGAACTGGGTAGCTTACTATATATAAAATGTAAGATCTTTGAATTATATTTGTAACGATAATAATTTCACCTAAATACGACATCGTATCAATGAGTTATGCCTATTTTACTCCAGCATGTCAGGCTTGAAATAGTGTAACGACATTTGTGATAGCCTATCAAATTTGTTACACCTTATCACGATGGTCATCAGCCTTAGGCAGAAACCATCTCCTAATTGATGACATTCGTGATAGCCTATCACATTTGTGATGCCCTATCACGAAGTTCATTAGCCTTAGGTAGAAACCAGCCCCTAAGTGACGACATTCGTGATAGCTTATCACATTTGTGTCACCTTATCACAAAGGTCGTCAGCTATGATTTTCAGCAACTGGAAAATTATTTCATAAGGGTATTTTGGCCTTTTCTTTCACCATCCATGACTAACCCTAAAGAGGGGTAATTTTTCCTATTTTTCTTTAGTTAAGCATCTTAAAAACCCTCTCTTACACTCTCAACCGCAAGATTAAGGTTTCCATCAAACTCATCTCTCTAAAGAAAGATTCAAGCCTTGTTCAAAGATAATCAAGAATTAAGTTTCCCAATCCAAGAGCTCTCTAATAATCATCAAGGTTTCCTTTCTAAGGTATGCGTGTGTTCATTCATTTACTTCTTTCTTCGATAATGTTGAAGAACCCTTTTTTAAACTATATATTATGGTTTTCATGTTATGAATGGATTGTTGATCATGTTTATGTGTTGAATGATGCCAAGATCGAATCTTTATAGGTTATTATAAATCAATGACATCGTATGAGTTGAAAACATGTAATTTTGATTATTTATGATGAGTAATTGTATGATTTACACCTATGCCTAAGTTGTACATGTAAGGTGTTTGATAAAATACCTAAGAGACTAAAAATCATGCATTATAGCTAAATTGTGACTAAGGGAAGGATTCATTATAGGCCTTTATGATTCAATGTCATCCATGTTCATAATGTGTCTTGTGAACATTGTTGGATTACTCATGAGCTAGTCTGATGGAATTATGCTATGCTTACTTGAAAAACCCACTCATGTACAAGATGTAAAATACCCATGTACTTCATGAAATTCCCCAAGTTATGATATTACGAATTGTGATTGTAATATGTAATGAGCATGATATTGAAAGCTATGCAAGTATATACATGTTGTATGAAATTCCCTTCCATGAACTAGATTATTGAAAACCATGCTTAGTATGAAATCCCTTATTTATGATATTATGGATTATGGACTCTACTCTTATGATCAATTCAGTCATGTGTCTCAGTTTCCTTCCATCGAGTACTGGGGGTATTTGTACCCGAAAAATATAGTTGTGCGCCTACAACCATCTCATGTTTTCATGATACTCTCTGTCAAGCCATGATCTATAGAAATCAGTCAGTCATATGACTCAGGAAAACTCAGTAATCTCAGTAGTTCAGTATTCTCAGTAATCTCAGTGCTCAGTAACCTCAGTAATCACAGTAAATCTCAGTAACTTCTGTACTCTTAATCAGTCCTCAGAACTCATTATATTTCGTCCGTCATCGAAATCAAGTAAACTTAGTTTTAGCTCCGCTAAACAATACCACTAGTATCAGTTCAGTTAATCAGTATCAGTTCAGCAAATAAGTTCAGTTAAGTTATTTAGTTCAGCCTAGTTATTCAGTTTAGTGTCTTTCAGATGGGAGTAGGATTCAGCACCGAGAGAACCTACGGATGGGGTCTCACCCGCTAGAATAGGACTGAGATCCCTAGATGGAATCTCTAAGTTCTAGAACTACATAGCCAGCATTGGTACGAGATGTCACCCATTAGATAGGACTGACATACTCTGGGGTAACCCTTTAGAACATTTATATGTATAGGACTGATCCCAAGAGTCACCCCCTAGATTAGGACTGACTCCATAGCAGATGTCTTTAATGGTTGCACAGTACTGACACCCTTCCAGTCAGGGCAGAGATGGGACCCTAGTCAGCTTAGCTTGGGGCATGTCGGTTAGATGAATGCATCCCATAATTTCAGTTACAAATTTGGGACTGTCACAACTCATTTCAGTAGTACAGATTAAGTACTGTTAGAGACAATCAATCCTTATCATTATACATAGACTTCAAGATCACCCATTTGACAGGACTGATCTCAACTATAGTTATATAGTATCAAAATCATCAGATTTAAAGATCAGCCGCTAAATAGGACTGATCTCAAATTCTGTTACTCCATATAAAATTAAAGTCAAATAGTTCCAATAGAACTTAGACTGTCACATACAGTTGCTCAGTATCAGTTACATCGGTTAGGCCGATCATCACAGTTATATTAGTTATATCTATTTTCTGAACTCATGTATCAGTCATATCAATTATCACAATTCATGATAGTAGGATTTATCTTAAGGACTGTCAGACACAGTCAACCAGATCAGTTCTTCATAATTCGAACTGTCAGAATTAGTCATTATCTATTCAGTATCTCAGTATCAGTACACTTATGTTGTCAGTATTCAGACTCAGTTGTCAGTATCTCCACGATTTCAGTTACAATTATATATGCATGTATGTATTCTCATGTTTATATTAGTTAGCATTGTTCATGCATATAACTCTTTGCATTTAGCCTACCTCACTCGTATACTCAGTACATTCAAATGTACTAATACATTTTCGCTATGGTGCTTTCTCTTATGTTACACCTTAGGTTCAAAGGCACGAGCTCCAGACCAGCAGTAGTATTCCAGTGTTCAGAGTTTGCAGTGAGTCCTTGTCATTCGAGGATGATATGATTATGCTATATTTGCTATTCAGTTACTAGATGGAGTTAGTTGAAGACATGTTCCCTCAACTCCTTATTCAGTTCAGTTAGAGGCTTTCAGACTAAATGTCAGATTAGATATTCAGATCTCATTATTTTCAGTATTTTTGACTTGTTTTTGTATTGTTATTCTTTTTCAGATATTTCGTTATCAGACCTTTATTTAGTTTGAACCTTATGGCCTTTCATGTTCAATTTTCTGCATTTTATGATATATTATGCAGTACACAAGTGCAGATATCAGTCATGGGTTAGCTTGTGGTCCTTCGGGGTCCGGAGTACTGTGTAGCATACCGATTCAGAAAATCGAGTTGTTTCATCTATACGTAAAACTTAATGGCCACCATTAAGTAAACAACCTTATATTAGTAAACAACCTTATAACCTTATAACCTTAACAACCACCGTTTAACCTTATAAACTTATATTAGCATATAACCTTATAACCTTTTAACCTTAACGGCAGACGTTTTACCTTAAAACTTATAACCTTAACGGCCATAGTTTAAACTTATAACCAACATTAAGTAAACAACCTTATATTAGTAAACAACCTCATAACCTTATAGCCTTAATGGCCACCGTTTAACCCAATAACCTTATATTAGTAAACAACCTTATAACCTTAACTGCCACCGTTTAACCTTATAACCTTATAACCTTAACGGCCACCATTTAACCTTATAACCACCATTAAGTAAGCAACCTTATAACCTTAACGCCCACCGTTTAACCTTAAAACCTTATAACCTTAACGGCCACCAATTAACCTTATAACCACCATTAAGTAAACAACCTTATATTAGTAAACAACCTTATAACCTTAACGCCCACCGTTTAACCTTATAACCTTATATTAGTAAACAACGTTATAGCCTTATAACCTTAATGGCCACCATTTAACCTTATAACCTTAACGAACACCTTTTAACCTTATATTAGTAAACAACCTTATAACCTTAACACCCACTATTTAACCTTATAACCTTATAACCTTAATGACCACCGTTTAACCTTATATCCACCGTTAAGTAAACAACCTATAAAATTTGTTATTTTGATTAAATATATGATATTATATCCAATTCGATTAAACACACGGTTTAAATTTCTAAGGAAACTATAGTCTGCTGACCGGTTGATGAACTATAACACAGAATCTAATTTCTGCTCTTTCATTTTCCAAATTATATTTTAGATTCTCAGGGAACTTATCTGATAAAGGAGCTAAAAATTACTCATCTATACATGGGAAATCCAATGCATATGATAAGTTAATAATAAACGAACATGTATAGTGTAAAAAAGTTAAACTCTTTTTTTCGTAATCAGATTTGTTCTATTTATTGATTGTAATTTGGTATAGTCTTGCTCATGTGATGCCACTACTGGAAATTGTTCGCACCCAAAATACATCTTGCCAACTAATTATAGACTTGCTTGATATTGGGAAAAAGATAAAGAAAACCCCTGTAGTAGTAAGGAATTGCACTGGTTTTACTATTAATAGAATGTTATTTTCTTGCACCCATGCTGCTCCTTTTCTTGTTGAACATGGAGAAGGCATATACTACATAGATAGAGCCTTTGCTAAATTTGAAATGGCTATGGGTCCTGTCAGGTAAAGTGTCTGGCATCTTCATTAGTTGAATAGATGTGCCTATGTTACCATGATTTTCTAGCTAAACTAGTCCAACATTCCTAAACATAGTGTGCTATGTGTTGTCTGTCTTTAGGGCGAGACTTGCAAGAATTTTCCTAAACTGTCTTCTACTACTAAAAATACCAACTTTATTATCTGTAGCTTCTTTTCCTTATTAGCTTTGAATGTAGAATTTTGTTGGCATAACTAACAATGACCAGATTTAGTATTTTGATTTCCTATATACAGGCTGTGTGATCTTATTGGTTTCAATGTTGCAATGGCTACATGTAGGAGTAAGTTTTTACCAGGAATGCATTAACTAACCTGGAAACTCAGGGCTAAGCACTAGATCAAGAATGGAAGAACAATTAACAAGGTCAAAACTCAATACTTCTCCCATTGATTCTCATTTAGTGTCTGACTACGTTGACTGTATTGCTTGTATATGAAATTTGTGTTTTAAAACAAACCTTAAATATTCGTGCTGGCTATAAATCATTTCGTTGAGGGTAAAATGGAAACTTTAAAGTCAAGTTATTCCTAATTATAGAAAGGTGACATTCTTTATGGGACAGACTAAAAATGAAAAGTTGGTTATGAAAGAGGGAGTACTTATTTATTTTTATTTTAACTTGGCATTGCGCTATTGTTCTTGCAGGTTAGATCCAAGCAAAGAGTAATTCTTAACTAAGTATTACCATAGAAATTATTTGGCTTTGGTTACCATAGTGATGGAACTTACATCAAAAAACTTTTATGGAACTGTTTCAAGTGCGATTATGAAGCTTCCTGATACAAATTATGTGGCAGCAGGTGCAAAACGTGATCTGGATAGCCAGCTGAAAACTATGTCCTCAAATTTTTTGGTGTTGATTATGTCACGACCTGAAGAGAAGGTAATGAAAAAAAGAAAGTGGAACAACTCTCATCATGTTCAGATGATGAAGGATATGTTGAATCAGACACAGTTAACCCGTCAATTAAGATGGAAAATATGTTGCCAGGGCCAGAAGGATCAGCTGAAATGTTTTAGGTTTTAGACAATCATAATTATAAAGAGGGTGCAAATTTTGAAAATTCTAATCTAACAGTAAAAATTATGGAGACTAGAAGTCCTTTTATGGAAAGAAAAAACAATAAATCTGTGGACTTGGGGCCATCAACACTGAGTAGCAAAGGAATCATATTGGAAGAGCATAGTGTAGAAAGTTATGTGAACTGTTATAGTTAGGAATGTTGATTTGGACTACGTAAATAGTGCCATAATGTTTATGTCATGGCTACTTGGCAAGTTAAGATGTAAATACATTATTAGTTTTAATATATATAGAGAAGTTATCTTCATATTTGTTATGTGCATCTTGTTTTGTGTAATGTATATTTAATATTTAGGAATTATGGTCCATAAAACACAATTTAGGAATTATAGATATTTTTTAGGACCTGTAGAATCTGGTCGCTAAAGGTCTACAGAGATGAAAATGTATGCAATTAATCATGAATTAGGGACTAGAAAGTTGATCGTTAGAACATATTTAGGGATCAGAGTTCAGGTGTCAATAAATACATTTAGGGACCAGAAAAAAGATGTGGTCGCTATTGCCTTTTAGCAAAAAAGTCTATAAGGACTGGTGGGGAGCAGATTTTTCTGGTCGCTATTGACATTTAAGGACAAGAATTGGACTTTTAGTGACTAGATTTCCCTTCGCTAATAACCATTTTTCTTGTAGTGAATGCACTAAAGACTTTTGTGATCAGTGAACGCATCATAATTAACCCTATAAAGATAATGTCTCAAAATCTTTAAGGTAAACCCAACTACAGGAAACTCAAGTTCATGAGTTTTGTAGTTTTTTTCATGAGCTTTGAGTTGTCTTGAAGAAAATGCTATAACCTTGCCTCGCTACATCAACACACAACCAATACAAATACTAGAAGAATTATAATATACCACAAAACCATATGAATCCTCTAGAATAGTAAAAACTAAAATAGAGGTGAGTCAAATTTTCTATTTCAAAAACTCTTCTAGCAAGAATCGGACCACTAGCATTTGACTTTCTTCTGAGTCAGTATGTATATGGAAGAATCAATAGAGGAAAACCCTTCAATAAACAATTTTTCGTAACTGGCTAAACCAAGGAAACTCATGATGTCTGACGTAGAGATGGATTAGAACCATTTCCTTACAACTTTGGTCTTTTAAGGATTAACTCAAATGTATTCACCAAAAATATTATAACTAAGGAATGCTCCTGATTTAAACAAATATTCACACTTCTTGAACTTAGTGAATAACTTGTGATCTTTCAGAGTCTACAAGACAATCTTCAATTGATTTGCATGTTTACCCTCACTCTGATAATACACAAGGATATCATCTATGAATACTATACTGAACATGTGTAATTACTACTTAAACACCCTATTCATCAAGTCCATAAAAGTTGTAGGAGCATTTGTTATTAGAAAAAACATAACTACAAATTCAAAGTGACCATATTGAGTTTTAAAGGCTATCGTCACATTCGCTAATTCTTAGAAAATGATAGCCAACTCTGGGTGTATCTTAGAGAAATAGTGTGAACCCTGAAGTTTTTTAAAGAAGTCATCAATGCTAGGATGGGATACTTATTCTTGATTGTGACTTAATTTAACTAATAGCTCTTCATGCACATTCTGAGAGATCCATAGCTCTTATGCACGGATAAAACTGGAGAACCTAACGGAGATACACTCGTCCTATTTAATCCCTTGTGTAAGAGATCTTTCAATTTCTATTTAAAAATCCTTAAGCATGACTAGATCCATTCTATAAGGTGATATTGAAATACGTTGTGTATCTGGAAGGAGATCTATTTCGAAGTCAATTCCCTTTCCATTTCATTGATCTTCTCTTCTTTGATATACTTAAAATGAACCATTAATCGGGATATATCCATATCATTAACCAACATGGTTGTTCTATACTAAAACATATAATCTAAGACACCAGACAAAAACTTACTTATTCGGGCACTAGAATTGGCCACCATAGTCGGAGCATACCCTACAAACATAGTAAACTAGAGAGAATACTCCTTAACAATCATTTTGTTCGTGTTTAAGTTGATGAACTCTTGAACTTTGTCTTCCCTTAACGCAAGTGGAAATAACTTGCTTAGAAATGCAGTAGAAAACTGATCCTACACTATTGACCTTACACCTACACCCCTATCTTCCTTTTAATATTTACACCAAGTATGAAAAACTCCTTGTAGTTCGTAAGGAGCCAAATAAACACTTTTGCTCAATGTAAACCATTATGTCCATCACTTTCTCGACACCATGTAACAACTCATATGTATTCCACTCCTAGTTAGATCTAAAGAACACTAGCAATTTTATCCGAGAGAAATCCCAGATCCTAGCATCTGCCATATTCACCACTAGGTTGGTTGGGGCAATATCCTTCTAGTCATTCTGAGTGGTCATAGATAAGCAGCCCTAAACTCATCGTGAGAGACCTACTTATTTAGAGGGATTTTGGGAGCTGGCGGGGGTGCTTACTGGTCACATTCATTCTTCTGTTGGTTCTCTTAGGAGGAATTTTCTGCAAATAGATAGAGGTTGAGTCGGAATAAGAATCTTAGCATAGTTCATAATGTATCACATGACATGAATCATGAAGGAAGTGAGTCTTTCCTAAAACATTTCTTACCCTCTACCCATAAGTATTGTGCAGTTCACACCCATGAATAAAACTATACTTAATGCAGTTGTAGACACCCTGGGACAATTTAAACCCGCTGCTCTGATACCATATTTTTCATGACCTGTGACTACCTCTAGTGATAACACTGTGCCTAAGGTCTCGAGTGACCCTAAGCTATCTCATCGCCTCACATGCACTTAGATACTGAAGAAGATTATCAAAATACGAGGCTAAGGTTAACTGAAATTAAATATTGATCATCATTACAATGTAAAACTAAAGATCAATCAAAGCTGGAAATAAACTATCTGATAAAACAATAAGCTAAAAATTTTAACACCTGTCTGAAAGCATCTACTCATAATGAGTTGTTAGGACAAGCCCCCATCTAACTTTAGCTCACTGAAACTAAATTAAACTGACAAGAAATAATGAATTGGTAACTGGTCCTTATATGATAATAATTCACCCAAAGATGTTTCTTGATATGGCGAATGAATGTGCTAAAAGTAGTACAAGTACTGAGCGTCTGAACAAATATTATGAGAAAATATTGCCAAGGCAAATATGAGATTAGTACATTGAATGTATTGAGTATATGAGATGGGAAATTGGATAACATAGACTGAACATGTTAATTGAACGCAAAACAAAATGTAAATATGTGTCAGATAAAATTAAATACTGAAAACTGAATATCTAAATACTTGGTCAAGCAAACCTAAACTTAACATAAATGAAAAATAAATTTGGCCATCTCATTATATAAGAAAGAGACCGAATCCAAAAAAAGCTCATACTTAGTGAACTTAGCATACAACTTCTTATCCCTCAATCTCTAGAGAACAATTTACAAATGCTATTCATGATTGGCCTCACTCTTGGAATAAGCCAAGATATTCATGAATAAATACAATAATAAATTTCTTCGAATACAATCAAAATAACTTTTTCTTCAACTCCATGATTGTAACTGGGGCATTAGTCAACATAAAAGATATGACCTAGAACCCATAATGATCCGATCTAGTATGAACAACTATTTTCATAATATTCAAAGTTGTAATCCTCAACTGGTGATACCTGGACCTCTAATCAATCTTTGAAACCACCAAAGAACTATGAAGTTGATTGAATAAATCATAAATATGGGGAAGAGGATAATTATTCTTAACTATCCCCTTGTTAAACTTTCAATTAGTAATGGACATATGCATATATACATCCTTTTTCTTCTCAAAAAAGATAGGAGCACCCCATGGTGATACATTAGGTCTGATAAATTCCTTATCTAACAACTCCTACAACTGATCCTTCAATTCCTTTAACATGTTTGAGGCATCCTATAAGGAAAAATAGAAATAGGCTTGGTGCCTAACTAAACATCAATAAAAAAGTTAATATCAAGATTTAGAGACATATCAGACAAAGCTATAGTAATAACATCCACGAACTTATAGACAACATAAATAGAATTTAAATAAGGCGGCAAAAAAACACTAATATACAAAATATAAGCCAAATATAATAAACATCCCCTCTCAACCAAATAATAGGCCTTAAGGTAAGATATAACTCTCTTGGGTTTTGAATGAAGCTTACCCTTCCAAGTTACCTTTGGCACACCTGGTGAAGCTAGAGTCACGATCTTAGCATAACAATCTATGACAAGGTGATTAGAATATAACGAGTCCATACCCAAGATGACATAAAAATCCACCACATCTAATACAATCATATCTAACCAGGTCTCATACTATAAAATTAAAAACACAAGATTGGTAAACCCAATCCACCACTAAAAACTGTCCTACAGGGTCGATATATGAATACGAACATCAAGGGGCTCACAAGAAGAATCAAAACCCGAAGCACAGTATGCAGACATAGAGGAGAAAGTCAGCTCAGGATCATATATCATATATGCAAATATGAAACAAATAGGGATGATACCTGTGATGATGGCATTGAAGTCCTCTACCTCTAACCTTGTAGGTATAACATAGAATTGACCACGCCCACTACCTAGTTGAGTTACTCCATGACCACCGCCCGGTGTACCCTACCTATACCTTACCTACAGCTAGAAGAACCATTATTTCTCATGGCCAAAATAGAAGTATCTCTGAAACTATAATAGGCGCAGTCCTTGGCCATATGGAACATTTAATAACATAAATAGCAAACCCTGTGGCCCAACTCAACATAAAGAGGTACGGCTGATCTAGGATAACCACCTAAAGCCATCGAACCAAAGATCCACTACCTGAACTCTTAAAGGCTACCTATACTGGTCTACCATAGTACACATAGATGTCTTTAGAATCTCTGCCTCAAGAAATATGATCTCCAAATATATCCAAATAATGCACATTCTTGGTGCCTACCTAAAATGCTTGAAAAATAGCCTTAGTCATCTTAGCGTTATCAACTATAATATGAAATGATGCTCCACACACTACTATATGAGTCATAGCAAGCTGAAGAGAAATATGTACCCCTTTCACAAACTTTCAAATCTTCTTAGAATTAGTGGGAATACTTGCATAAGCTTACTTAGACAAGCTATGGAATTGTACCTCATACTTTATAACAGTCGTGGAGCCGCACTCCAAATGATCAAACTCATCTGTCATTTGATCCCTCAAACTAAAAGGCATAAACCTATACAAAAAAGCCATTATAAACTAATCCCAAGTCATGTTTGGAAAACTAAGAGGTTCTCAACAAATAAGTGACCTCCACCACTTCCTGCCTACATCTATCAACTAGTAAGTAGTATAAGCAACCCTATGTTATTCCATTAATCTCAGGTCGTGCAACTTCTCTAAATAATCTGTAATGCCCGAATTCGCTGAATCAAAATGCTACACGGTGATTATGATCTCTAAGGACTACAAGCGAACCCATGACTGATATTTGTGCCTGTACACTGCATAATAAGACAAGAAAATGCAAAAACATAAAAATGGACAAACATGCACTAAGAGTCCGTAAGGTTCAATACTGAACATAACTGAATAATAATAATAACATCTGACATAGAGTGGTATCTCGATATCAAAACAAAACTGAAATATTAAAGTGTAAAAAATTGAAAAATACTGTAGTCATCCGAAAGCCTGTATATATCAGACTAAGGAGTTGATGGGACATGTCCCCAACTAACTTCGTTAACTGAAAACTGAACTAATAGGATAAAATAAGATCATATCCTCGGAGAATAAGGACTCACTGCTAAAACTCTGAACCTTAGAATGCTACTGCTACTGCTGATCTGGGATTTGTGTCTCTGAACCTATGGGTTAACTTAAAAAGAAATCACCATAGCGCAAATGCATCAGTACAAAAGAATGTACTGAGTATATTTGTAAGGTAGGCTAAATATATGGGCTTACATGCATGAATGATATTAACCAACTGACTAATATGAATGTGAGAGTGCACACATGAATACATAGTAACTGAGACCGTAAGAACATGATAACTGAATCTGTATACTGATGTCATGAATTTACTAACATCTAGAATGACTTATATTGGAGTTTCGATAACTAAAATAACTTATAACGTGAGTGACTTATTCTGATAATCCTAAATCTGATGGAACTATCTGAGTTCCATACTGTGACTTAGATGACTATTTCTGATAGTCCTAAAATTTGAAGAATTATCTGAGTTCCTTTAGTGAGACTGATACTGAAACTGTGGGAGCTAGTATTTAACCAGATGCCCGTAATATGCCATTATGGCTGAGTTGAGGTCCAATCTGTAATCCCAAATGGAAGGGTGTCAATATCACACCACTAGTAAGGATAAGCTATGGGTGACCCTTATCTGATAGTGTCCCAAAAAGAGAATGGTGGGACCTTTACCCGACAGTGCTTATCCACCTCATCAACCCTCATCGGACAATGTTGATGTCTCAACCTATGCTGGCTATATAATTTTGAGATGCAAGAATAACTTCTAAGTATCACACCCATGTCTGATAGCAAGTGTCCCCATCCTTGGGTTCACTCGGTGCTAATTCCTACTCCAATCTGAATGGACACTGAACATGATTTACAGAACTTAACATGAGCTAAGTTACAAAGTTCCGTTGAGTGATGGAATACTACTAATATCTAACAACTGACTGAGTCATAAGATAGTGGACATTTTTCTTGAGTTATAAGACTATCTGAAGTCTAAGGATTCATTGCTTAACTGAGAGTATCATGAAAGGATGACATGGCTCTAAGTACACAGCTAATGTTTCGGGTACAAGTACCCCCAGGACTCGATTGAAGCAAACTGACAAGGCATGACATTCCTGAATACATGACCAACACCAACAATCCATAATACTTCGTGATCATAGAAATAGAGTTCATCATTCATAATGCCATAAATAAGGGATTTCATGCTTCACATGGTTATCATAGTCTTGGTCATGGAAGGGAATGCATATTACTTGTACATATTTGTATGATTTCACTAGCATGAATGTTGCATAACACAACAGTTAATACACAACAAGAGCATGGAAATTTGGTTGCATCATAAGGGTTAGCATGGACTTGTCATTTAGATGCTATTGAGTCATACGAAACATGATACTATCTTTCTAGACATTTTATCAAAAACCTTACATGCACACTTTATAACATAGTTGAAATCATAATTTTAAGAATCTAAAACTACCCAAATTGATAGGTTTTCAATCAACAAACTCACATACTTTATGGAAATTTATCAAGACACCATCTAGCAACATAAATAAAAACTATAAACATAAACATGATCAAATAACAACAATAAAATTACAATAGGTTATTTAAAACAAGATTCTTGAACCCCATGAATGAAAGGGATCCGTGGATGAACTCTACATGTACCTTAGTTTTTGATTTTGTGAAGATTGATGGAGAGATTCTTGAAATTTGACTATGAATTCCCTTGGAATTGAACCTTATATAAAAACACTAGGGCTTGTTCTTGAGAATTTTGTGAGAGTAATTGAGTATAAGTTGTTGAATTATAGCTAAATCTCGTGTTATAATACTTATATAGGGTGGGGAAATTGACCCTTTTAACCCTGGACGCGTCTTATAATTTTCGTAAAAATTTTCCCAGTTAAACCCCTGGCACGATGCGGTGCTATTGCGCCGTGTCACTGGAATTCGATAATTGGGAAACTGAGGGATGGCGTGATGTGGAGGCATCGTGTTGCCCCTTTCTTTATGACCTTGAACTTTTGTGCGATGCTGGGGAAATCATGCTGAGATACTGGAAATAGGACAATTCTAAATTTCTGTGCTTGCGAGATGCGCCAAAATCATTGAAACCTACTGGAAATTGCCAAATGTCATTTCCCCTTGTGGTGCGGTGCGCCACTGAATAATATGGCGTTGTTTTATGATGGGGACTTGAAATAGTCATAACTTCTTACCCGGTTAATGGATTTAAGCGAATCGCATATTGATGGAAAGCTTATTGAATTTTTCATATGAAAAAAGTAAAAATTTTGAAAATTTCTCATGGAATAATTATCACTCACTTTAGAAGCTAATACTAGGCATTCTTGGGCCAAAATTTGCTAGAAATCTTTGGGGTATTATAATATCTCCCACTTAAGAGCATTCATCCTTGAATGAGACTAATTGAGTGGGGAAACAATAAGCTAAACATGAACTGAACATGATTCCATGACTGACAAGATGAAAATAAAATACTTAACGTGTATATCAGATGCATGGGTAACTGATTCATTAATGCATAACTGAATATTTCAAGGAACTAAGTTTCTCACAATGAGAATGTATTTTTGATGTATAATTATATTACTGATTTTATACATCAATGCAAGACTAAACATGCAATGGTAATTGATATCAAGTTTATACTGGGAACAAGAACATAAAACTTAGGACCAAGTTCTTGATGACTACTGATCATGAAATTGAGCAAGCTTAAGAAGAACTGTTACCTTGAGCTTGATCTGAGTTGGTAGGGAAGAGATGAGGATACTTGGTATGCATGTCTACTTCTTCTTCCCAAGTAGCTTCCTCGATGGATTAATTTTTCCAAAGAACTTTGACTAGAGGGGATCCTTTGTTCTTTAATCTACGAGTCTGATAGTCTAAGATTTCGACTAGAATCTCTTCATAGGATAGGCTGTTTTGAACAACAATGCTCGAAATAAAGACTATGATTGATGGATCACCTATACACTTCTTAAGCAAAGAGACATGGAAGACTAGATTAACTAATCTAGATCTGAAGGCAATTCGAGATCATACGCTACCTTGCCAAAAGGAATGACAATATTGAAGGGACTGACATATCGGGGACTGAGCTTTCCCTTTTTGCCGAATCTCTTCAATCTCTTCATGGGAGAGATCTTTAGATCGAAATGATCACTAACCTCAAACTCGAGATCTTTTCTATGATTATCTACTTAAGAATTTTGTCAGCTTTGAGTAGCCTAGAGTCTTTCTTTGATTAGCTAGACTTTTTCTTTGGCATCGAATACTAAGTTAGGACCTATGACTAAGGCCACACTAAATTTGAACTAACCAATTAGTGCTCTATATCTCCTACTATAGAGAGATTTGAATCGATCCATCTGAATACGGGAATGATAGTTGCTGTTGTATGCAAACTCAATCAAAGGCAAGTGGTTATCCAAACTTGCCTTGAAATCAATTGCACACACCCTTAGCATATCTTCTTAAGTCTGAGTGGTTCTTTCTTCTTGACTATCTATCTAAGGATGAAAGGTTGTACTAAGATAAACTTGGGTACCAAGACCCATTTGGAATAGTTTCCAGAAGTAAAAGGTGAATTGGGTACCTCTGTCTGAGATGATAGATAATGGAACACCATGTAATTTAACCAACTCCTTGATATAGAGTTTTGCATAATTATCGGCTGAATAAGAGGTATGAACTGGAAGGAAATAAGCTGATTTACTTATTCGATCTACTATGACCTAAATTGTATCATGCAGATGACGAGTTCGAGGCAAACCCATCACGAAGTCCATGTTCACAACTTCCCACTTACAAGTAG
The DNA here is from genome assembly GCF_002878395.1 of Capsicum annuum. Lineage (NCBI taxonomy): Eukaryota > Viridiplantae > Streptophyta > Magnoliopsida > Solanales > Solanaceae > Capsicum > Capsicum annuum. Next base: position 141,536,941 of record NC_061120.1, on the reverse strand, counting down.
GAATACTGAACTTCTGTATAGACCCACTAGGATTCTGATGCTCTATCTTAACTTGCTGACGTGTAGAGAACTTACCCCTAAACTCTGTAATGTCTCTCTTCATCCCACTCCACTAATAGATTTCCCACAAGTTGCGGTACATCGTTGTGGCCCCTAGATGAATAAAGTAGCGCGTGCCATGCACTTTTGCAAGAATTCGCTGACTTAAGTCATCTATACCTGGAACACAGAGATGATCCTGACAATTTAAAACACCATGTCCCACTTGGGAGAAAACCTCTACTTTCTGATCCTAAACTGACTCTTTCGACTTGATAAGGCTGGGATCTCAATCTTGCTTTTCTTTCACCTCAGAGACTAGAGATGTTTTTGAACTACTTTGAACATATACACCACCTTTTGAAGAATCTACTAAGTGAATTCCTAGGCTAGCAAGCTGATGGACTTTTTGAGCTAATTTCTTCTTACTATCCTCCATATTAGAAACACTACCCATAGACAGTCTACTGAGAGTATCGACAACTATATTGGCCTTGCCCGGATGATAAAGGACGCTTATGTCATAATATTTCAAGAGCTCTAAGCACCTTCTCTAAGAAAGATTGAGATGTTTATGAGAAAAGTCATACCAAAGATTTTTATGATCTGTGAAGACATCTATATGATCTCCATAGAGAAAATGCCTCCAAATATTCAAGGAAAATACTAGGCTTCTAACTCAAGATAATGAGTAGGATAATTCTTCTTATGGGGCTCTAAATGTCTAGAGGCATAGGCTGTGACCTTACCATGCTACATGAGGACACAACCCAAACCTACTCTAAATGCATCACAATACACTACGAACCCATCTGAACCATCTGGAAGAGCTAGAACTAAATCTGAGGTGAGTCGAGTCTTCAACTTCTGAAAACTATTCTCGCAAGAATCTGACCACTGAAACTTGACCTTCTTCTAAGTCAATCTAGACATAGGGTATGAAATAGAAGAAAATCCCTCAACAAACCATCTGTAATAGCCAGCAAAGCCTAAGAAAATCCTGATATCTGATAGAGAGATAGGGCAAGGCTAGTTTCTTACCTCTTTGGTCTTTTGAGAATCTACTCTAATGCCATCACCGGTAATGATATAAGCAAGAAACGCTACTAAGCTTAGCCAAAATTTGCACTTATTGAATTTGGCAAATAGCTGATGATCTCTGAGATTCTAAAGTACTGTCCTGAGATGGTTTTCATAATCACGCTCAGTGCGAGAATAGACCAGAATATCATCTATAAAGACTATGATGAACATGTCAAGGTACTGCTTGAACACGCGGTTCATTAAGTCTATGAAAGCTAATAGGGCATTGGTAAGACCAAATGAAAAGACTAAGAATTCAAAGTGACCATACCGAGTACAGAAAGCTATTTTTGGAATGTCACTTTCTCTACCTTTGAGCTGATAATAGTCCCATCTGAGGTCTATCATAGATAAATAGCTGGCACCCTGAAGTTAGTCAAACAAGTCATTGATTTTAGGAAGAGGATACTTGTTCTTGAGCGTCACCTTATTGAGTTGACGGTAATTAATGCACATTCTGCGAAAACCTTATTTTTTGCACACGAATACGACTGGTTTACCCTATGGGGAAATGCTGGGTCTAATGAATCCCTTATCTAAGAGATCCCTCAACTGTTCTTTCAATTCTCTGAGTTCTGCTAGTGCCATTCTATATGGCAGAATAGAGATAGGCTGACTATCTAGAAGAAGATCAATTTTAAAGTCTATTTCCTTAGCGGGAGAAATTTTTAAAAGATCTTTGGGAAAGATATCTAAATATTTATTCACTACTCGGATAGATTCAAGGCTGGGAGTTTCAGAACCTGGGAGTTTCAGAACTAGTTTTCTCAACTCAAAAAATTGATAGACATATCGTTTAGATATAATTTTCCTTGCCCGAAGGTAAGAAACGAGCTAACCCCTGAATGCGGATAAAATACCATTCCACTTAAGGACGGATTTATTTTGATACTGAAACTGGGCTAGTCTATTTCTATAGTCGACTATGGAATAGCAGGATTGAAGCCAATCCATACTGAGAATGACATCAAAATCAGTAATCTCTAATTTAACTAACACTGCTGAAGTGACTTTCTGAAATATCATTATATGGCAGTTCCTGTATACCCGCCGGGCTATGATGGTTTTGCCCACTAGGGTAGATACTGAGAAGGGCTCTACTAGAATATCAGGACAGATTCCAAAATCAACTGCAATAGAGTGAGTAACAAAATACAAAGAAACTCCTGGATCTAGCAAAGTGCAAACATGCACATGAAAGATCTATAACGTACCAGTAACTACATCAGGAGAATTTTCCTGATGTTGTTGGGTCTGTAGAGCATATAGTCTATTTGGGCATTTCCTGTTAGTAGCACTAGTGGTTGAACCCTATTGATTTTGGTGACTAGACTGAGTTGAGGAGCCGAGATAACTCTGATAACTTGTCTGCGGGCAGTCTCTGACTCTGTGGCATAGCTTGCTACAGCCGAAATAGACATTGTTGCCAGCTTAGCAAGAACCCTTATGGTTCTTCCCACAAGTCTTACAAAGGGGATTAGTTCGGGAATTGCTGACACTACCCTAAGACTTAGAACCTGGCACTCTATCTCCGAACTTAGCAGCCAGAGCACTGGCTGAAGAAAGAGCTGAAACTGATGACTTAGGATGAAACTGAGAACGATTTCTTCCTTCTAATATAGGATGACGAAAATTGAAGCTACCTATCCTAGCACTCTTATTCTGCTTTTCGCTTTTCTTATTCTTCTGCTACTCTAACTATTGATCATGGGTTATAAGTCTGTCTAACATTATGTCACTATTTAGCATGGTGTATCTGTGAACATTAACCATGCTATCATTTACCCCACAAGTGAACGTACACATCTTGTCTCTACCATCTGCAACAACATGAGGGGCATATCTGGCTAATTGAGTAAACCTGAGAGAATACTCTCTCACCATCATATTGCCCTGCTTGAGGTTAATGAACTCTAGAACCTTCACCTCCCCCAACTTCTTGGGAAAGAATATATCTAAGAAATCTATTAAAAACTCCTCCCACTCTATAGGACCTATACCATCTACCCTTTCAGACTTCCACTACTTGTACCAAGTATGAGCCACATTTTGCAACTGGCATACGGCTAACTCAATACTCTCAGAAGTAGTCACCCCCAAAATATCTATAACCTTCTAGACCAGATCAATAAACTCTTGAGGGTCTTCATCTACATTAGACCTAAGGAATGTTTGAGGAATCATTTTTGAGAAGTCCCGAATCCTAGCTGTGGCTGAGTTGGCCACTAGGTTAGCCAGAATTACTGCTGGCCACTCATTATGGGTAGCTTCTAACTGAGCAACAGCGGTAACTGCAGTTCTGAATTCTGCATGAGAAACATGCTCGGCCAAAGCATTTTCAGGCAGAGGAGCTGACCGGTTTTTTCTCTTTGGAGGAATGTTCTGAAATCATGAGGAAAAACATATTAGACTGAGAGATTGACTTATGATTATTCTTACAGGCATGACATGAATACTGAAAAAAGGCAAACTGTTTCTTAAAAGAACTCATCACCTCCAACACATAAATATGGTGTGCAATACACCCATGCATAAGACTCTACTAGATGCAGCTTTCAGACTTCGTAGGACTCTATTTAACCTTACTCTAATACCAAGTATGTAATGCCCCAATTTTCTGAACTAAAATGCTACATGGTGCTCATGACCCAGAAGGACCACAAGCTAACCCATGACTAAAATCTATACCTGTGCACTACAAATTATGACATAAAAATACGAAAACATGTACTGAGAGGCCGTAAGGTTCAATACTGAACATAACTGAATAATAACAATAACGTCTGACATAGAGTGGTATCTCGATATCAAGACAAAACTAAAATACTAACGTCAGAAAAACATTAGAAATACCATAGTCTTCTGAAACCCTCTAACTGTCGAACTACGGAGTTGATGGGATATGTCCCCAACTAACTCCGTTAACTAAAAACTAAACTAATATGATAAAATACGATCACATCCTTAGAGAATGAGGACTAACTTCTAAAACTGTGAACCCTAGATTGCTATTGCTATTGCTGATCTGGGAGTCATGTCTCTGAACCTATGATGTAACATAAAAAGAAAACACCATAGTGCAAATGTGTCAATACAAAAGAATGTTTTGAGTATACGGGTGAGGTAGGTTGAATACATGGGGCTTACATGCATGAATGATAATAACTAACTGATAATATAAATTTGAGAGTGCACACATTAGTACATAGTAACTGAGATCGTCAGAACATGATGGATGAATCTATATAATGATCATATGAATTTACTGATATATAGCATGAGTGACTGTGTCTAACAGTCCTAAATCTGATGGAACTATCTGAGTTTCATACTGTGACTGAGTTAACTGTATATGACAGTCCTGAAATCTAAAAAACTATCTGAGTTCTTTTACTGAGACATATACTGAAACTGTAGGAGGTAGTATTTAACCGACATGCCACTGATATACCATTATGGCTGAGTTGGGGCCCAATCTATAACCCCAATTAGAAGGGTGTCAATTCCACACCACTAGTAAGTATAAGCTACGGGTGACCCTTATCTGATAGTGTCGCCAAAATAGAACAGTGGGGCCCTTATTTGACAATGCTTATCCATCTCATCAACACTCATCGGGCAGTGTTAATGGCTTAACCTATTCTGGATACATAGTTTCAGAATGCAAGAATGATTTCTAAGGATCACACCCTCATTTTATAGCGTGTGTCCCCATCCTTGGATTAACTCGGTGCTAATTCCTACTCACATCTAAATTGACACTGAACATGATTTACTGAACTGAACATGAGCTGAGTTACTAAGTTTCATTGACTGATGGAATACTATTGATATTTGACAACTGATTGAATCATGAGATCATGGAGATTTTTCCTGAGTCATAAGAATATCTGAAGTCTAAGGATTCATAGCTTGATTGAGAGTATCATGGAAATATGACATGGCTCTAGGTATATAGCAAATGTTTCAGGTACAAGTAACCCCAAGACTTGATAGAAGGAAACTAACAAGGCATGATATTCTTGAATACATAACCAACACCAACAATCTATAATACTTCTTGATCATAGGAATAGAGTTCATAATTTATAATGCCATAAATAAGGGATTTTATGCTTCACATGGTTATCATATCCTTGATCATGGAATGGAATGGATATAACATGTACATACTTTGATGATTTCAATGTCGTGAACTTTGCATAACACAACAGTCAATACACAAAAAGATCATGGAAATTGTGTTGCATCATAAGGGTTAGCATGGACTTTTCAGTTAGATGCTATTGAATCATAAGGAACATGATTCTATCATTATAGGAATTTTATCAAACACCTTACATGCACACTTTATAGCATAGTTGAAATCATCAATTTAAGAATCTAAAACTACCTAATCTCATAGGTATTCAATCAACAAACTCAAATACTTCATGGAAAGTCATTAAGACACCATCTTGTAACATAAATAACAAGTACCAACAAGAACAAGAATAAATCACAACAATAAAATCACAATAGTTTGTTTAAAACATGATTCTTGGACTCCACAAATGAAAGAGATCCGTGGATGAACACTATACATACCCTAGTTTGTGATTTCGTAAAGACAGATGGAGAGATTCTTGAAATTTGGCGATGAATTCCCTTGGAATTGAACCCTCTATAAAAACCCTAAGGCTTTTTCTTGAGGGTTTTTTCAGAGTAATTGAGTATAAGTTGTTGAATTATTGCCAAATCTCATGTTATAAGGATTATATAGGGTGGGTAAATTGATCCTTTTAACCTTGGACGCGTCTTGTAACTTCAGTAAAAATTTCCCAAATTAAACCCCCGGCGCAACGCGGAGCTATCGCGTTGTGTCACTAGAATTTGACAATTGGGAAACTGAGGGATGGCGCAAAGTGAAGCCATCGCGTTGCCCCTTCCTTCATGACATGGAACTTTGGTGCGACACAGGAGAAGTCATGCTGAGAGACTGGAAAAAGGACAATTCTAAATTTGAGTACATGTGCGATGGACCATTATCGCGAACACCTACTACAAATTTCCAAATGTCATTTCCTCTTGTGGCGCAGTGTGCCAATGACTGATATGACACTGTTTTACAATGGGAACTTGAAATATTCATAACTTCTTACCTGGTTATCAGATTTAAGCGAATCATATATTGATGGAAATCTTATTGAATTTTCTACATGAAAAAAGTTAAAATTTTGAAAATTACTTATATGATGATTATCATTCACTTTTGAAGCTAATACTAGGAATTCTTGGGATGAAATTGGCTAGAAATCTTCATTCTCGAATAAGACTAACTAAGAGGGGAAACAATTAGCTGAACATGAGTAACTGGAACATGATCTCATTACTGACTAGATGAACATAACATACTGAACATACATTCTGATTCTTAGGTAAATGATTCATGAATGCATGACTGAATGTTCCGAGGAACCAAGTTTCTCACAATGAGAATGCATTTTAGAGGCATAATTATATAACTGAGTTGATACATAAATGCATGACTGAATATGCAATAGTACTTGATATCAAGTTTATACTGGGAACATGAACATGACACTGAATACCAAGTTCGTTATGAACACTAATCATGAAACTGAGTAAGCTTAAGGAGAACTATTCTCTTGAGCTTTACCCCAGTTGGCCGAGAAGAGGTGGGGATACATAGTACGCATGTTTGCTTTTGCTTCCCAAGTAGCTCCCTTGATAGATTAATTTCTAAAAAGAACTTTGACTAGAGGGATTTCTTTGTTCCTCAATCTATGAGTTTGATAGTCTAAGATTTCGATTGGAATCTCTTTATCAGAGAGGCTGTTCTGAAAAGAAATGATCTAAATAGCGGCTATAACTGATGGATTACCTATACATTTCTTGAGCAAAGAGACATGGAAGACTGGATGAACTGAGACTAGATCTGAAGGCAATTTGAGCTAATAAGCTATCTTGCAAAAACGAATGAGAATCATGAAGAGACCGACATATTAGGGACTGAGCTTTCCCTTATTGACGAAGCTCTTCACTCCCTTCATGGGAGAGATCTTTAGATAGACATGATCACTAACCTCAAACTTAAGAACTTTTCTATGAACATATATATAAGACTTCTGTCAGCTATGTGCAGGCCGGAGTCTTTCTTTGATAAATTGGACTTTTTCTAAGGCATCCAATACTAAGTCAGGACCTATAAATGAGGACACATTAACTTCTAACCAACCAATTAGTGATCTACATCTCATACCATAAAGAGCTTCGAATGGAACCATCTGAATACTAGAATGATAGTTGTTGTTGTACGCAAACTTAATCAAAGGCAAGTGGTAATCCCAACTTTCCTTGAAATAAATTGCACACACCCTTAAAATATCTTCTAAAGTCAGAATAGTTATTTCTTCATGACCATCTGTGTACCAAGACCCTTTTTGAATGCTCTCTAAAAGTAAGAGGTAAACTGGGTACCTCTATCTAAGATGATAGATAATAGAACATCGTGTAATCTGACAAACTCCCTGATATAGAGTTTGGCATAATTCTTAACTGAATAAGAGGTATGAACTAGAAGGAAATGAGCTGACTTGCTCGTTCTGTCTACTCTGACCTAAATTTAATCATGCTGATAACGAGCTCTAGGCAAACCCATCATGAAGTCCATATTGACAACTTCTCACTTCTGAGTAGGAATATTGAACTTCTGCATGGACCCACTAGGCTTCTGATGCGCTATCTTAACTTGCTGACATACAGAGCACTTAACCATAAACTATGCAATGTCTCTCTTCATCCCACTCCACCAATAGATTTCCCGCAAGTCGTGCTACATCTTTGTGTCCCCTAGATGAATAGAGTAACGCACGCTATGCGCTTCTTCAAGAAATTTCTACCTTAAGTTGTCTATACCTAGAGCACAGAGATGACCCTGACAATGCAAATCACCATCTCCTCCTTAAGAGAAAACCTCTAATTTCTGATCCTGAACTTACTCTTTCAACTTGACAAGGATGGGATCTCTATCTTGCTTTTCTTTCACCTTGGAGACTAGAGATGATTTTGAACTACTCTAAACACACAAACCAGCCTCTAAAGAATCGACTAAGCGAAAGCCTAATCTGGCAAGCTGATGGACCTCTTGAGCTAATTTCTTCTTACTATCCTGCATATAAGAAACACTATCCATGGACAGTCTACTAAGAGTGTCGGCCACTACATTGGCCTTTCCCAGATGATAAAGAACGCTCATGTCATAATCTTTCAAAAGCTCTAACCATATTTTCTAACGAAGATTGAGATATTTCTAATAAAAGACATACTGAAGATTCTAATGATCTATGAAGACAACTTCATGAAATCCGTAGAGATAATGCCTCCAAACCTTTAAGGAAAATACTATGGCTGCTAACTCAAGATCATGAGTAGGATAATTTTTCTTATGGGGCTTTACCTGTCTAGAAGCATTGGGTATGACCTTACCATGCTGTACGAGGATGTAACCCAAACCTACTTTAGATAAATCATAATACACTACGAACCCATCTGAACCATCTGGAAGAGCTAGAACTAGAGCTGAGTTGAGTCGAGTCTTCAACTCCTAAAAACTCTTCTTGCAAGAATCTAACCACTGAAACATAACCTTCTTCTTAGTCAATCTGGACATAGGGGATACAATATAAGAAAATCCCTCAACAAACCAGCTGTAATATCCATCCAAGCCTAAGAAACTACTGATATTTGATGGAGAGATAGCGCGAAGCCATTTTATTACCGTTTCAATCTTATGAGGATCTACTCTAATGCTATCACCAAAAACAATATGACCAAGGAACGCTACTGGCCTTAGCCAAAATTTGCACTTACTGAATTTGGCAAATAAGTGATGATCTCTAAGAGTCTGAAGTACTGTCCTGAGATGGTCTGGAAGATCAAACTTAGTGTGAGAATAGATAAGAATATGATCTATCAAGACTATGACGGACATCTCCAGGTACTACTTGAACACGTGGTTCATCAAGTCCATGAAACTTGTTGGGGCATTGGTAAGACCAAATGACATGACTAAGAATTCAAAGTGACCATGCTGAGTAACGAAAGCTATTTTTGGAATGTCACTTTCTCTAACTTTGAGCTGATGATATCCGGATTTAAGGTCTATCCTAGAGAAGTAGCTGGCACCCAAAAGTTGGTAAAATAATTCATTGATTCTGGGAAGAGGATACTTGTTCTTGACTGTGACCTTATTGAGTTGACGATAATCAATGCACATTCTGAGAGAATCATCTTTCTTTTGCACAAACAAGACTGGTGCACCCCACGGGGAAATATTGGGTATGATGAATCCCTTATCTAAGAGATACCGCTACTGTTCTTTTATTTCTCTGAGTTTTGCTGGTGCCATTCTGTATATTAGAATAGGGACAGGCTGAGTATATGGAAGAAGATCAATATCAAAGTCTATTTCCCTTTCTGGAGGAATTCCTAGAACATCTTCAGGAAAAACATCTAAATATTCATTCACTAATGGGACTGATTCAAGGCTGGGAGTTTTGGAAATAGTGTCCTTTACTCAAACAAAATGATAGACAAATCCTTTAGATATCATTTTCCTTTGCCGAAGGTAGGAAATAAGTTGACCCCTAAAAGCGAATACACTACCCTTCCAGTTAAGGATGGGTTTATTTGGAAACTGAAACTGGACTATTCTATTTCTGTAGTCGACTGTGCCTAGTAGGAATGAAGCCAATCCATGCCGAGAATAACATCAAAATCATTCATCTCTAATTTGACTAACTCTACTAAAGTGACTTTTTGAAATACCCTAATTGGGCAGTTCCTGTATACCCACCGGTCTATGATAGTTTTGCCCACTGGGTAGAGACCGAAAAGGGCTCTGATAAAATTTTGATACTGATTTCAAAATCAACTGCTATACAGGGAGTAATAAAAGACAGAAAAACTCCTGGATCTTGCAAAGAGTAAACATGCAAGTGAAATATCTATAATGTACCAGTAACTACATCAGGAGAATTTTCCTAATCTTGTCAGTTTTGTAGAGAATATAGTCTATTTAGGCATTACCCGCTAGTAGCACTAGTGGTTGCACCCTACTAATTTGAGTAATAGGACTGAGTTGAGAAGTGGAGATGAATCTAATAACCTGTTTGAGGGTATTCTCTTACTTTGTGGCCTGGCTTGCCATAATTGAAACAGATATTGTTGCTAGCTCTGCAAGCACCCTTGTAGTTCTTACCATAAGTCTGACAAAGGGGATTAGTTCAGGCATTTCTGACACTTCCCAGAGACTTAAAGCCTAGAACTCTATCACTGAACATAGAAGCTGCAGCACTGGCTGAAGAAGGAACTGGATCTGATGACTTTAGACGAAATTGAGAACATTTTCCTCCTTCCAATTTAGGCTGAAAAAAATTGAAGCTACCTGTCCTAGCTTCGTTATTCTGCTTTTCCCTTCGCTTAATCTTATGCTCCTCTATCTGCTGAGCATGGGTCATAAGTCTGGCTAAAGTCATGTAACAATTTAGCATGGTGGATCTGCACGCATTAACCACACTATCATTTATCCTTGAGGTGAACTTACTCATCTTGGCTCAGCTGTCTGCAACCACATAAGGGTCATATCTGGATAATTTAGTAAACCTAAGAGAATATTATTTCGTGATGAACACTGATCATGAAACTGAGTAAGCTTAAGGAGAACTATTTCCTTGAGCTTTATTTTAGTTGGCAAAGAAGAGGTGAGGATACTTAGTTTGCATGTCTGCTTCTTCTTCCCAAGTAGGCCCCTTGACGGATTAATTTCTCCAAAGAACTTTCACTAGAGGGACTTCTTTGTTCCTCAATCAATGAGTCTGATAATCTAAGATTTCAACTAGAATCTCTTCATAAAAAAGGCTGCTCTGAATAGCAATGCTCTAAATAGCGGCTACGACTGATGGATCACCTATACACTTCTTGAGCAAAGAGACATGGAAGAGTGGATAAACTGAGGCTAGATCTGAAGGCAATTTGAGCTCATAAGCTACCTTGCCAAAATGAATGAGAATCTTGAAGAGATCGACATATCAGAGACTGAGTTTTGCCTTCTTGATGAATCTCTTCACTCCCTTCATGGGAGAGATCTTTAGATAGCCATGATGACTAACCTCAAACTCGAGATCTTTTCTATGAACATCTATATAAGACATCTATCAGCTCTGAGCAGCCCAGAGTCTTTCTCTAATAAACTAGACTTTTTCTAAGGCATCTAATACTAAGTCATGACCTATGACTGAGGCCTCACTAACTTCTAACCAACCAATTGGTGATCTACATCTCCTACTATAGAGAGCTTGGAATGGAACCATCTGAATACTGAAATGATAGTTGTTGTTGTACGCAAACTCAATCAAGGGCAAGTGGTTATCCCAACTTCCCTTGAAATAAATTGCACACCTCTTAACATATCTTATAAAGTCAAAATAGTTATTTCATCATAACCATCTGTGACCAAGACCCTTTTGGAATGCTTTCGAGAAGTGAGAGGTGAACTGGGTACCTCTATCTAAGATGATAGATAATGGAACATCGTGTAATCTGACCAACTCCCTAATGTAGAGTTTGGCATAATGTTCGACTTAATAAAAGGTATGAACTGGAAGGAAATGAGCTGACTTGCTTGTTCCGTCTACTCTGACCCAAATTTAATCATGCTGATAACGAGTTCTAGGCAAACCCATCACGAAGTCCATTTTCACAACTTCCTACTTTTTGAGTAGGAATACTAAACTCCTGCATGGACCTAGTAGGCTTCTGATGCGCTATCTCAACTTGCTGACACGTAGAGAACTTAACCACAAACTCTTCAATGTCTCTCTTCATCACACTTCGCCAATAGATTTGTTGCAAGTTGCGGTACATCTATGTGGCCCCTGGATGAATAGAGTACCGCACGCTATGCACTTATTCAAGAATTTACTACCTTAAGTCGTCTATACTTGGTGCACAGAGATGACCCTGACAACGCAAAACACCATCTCCTCTTTAAGAGAAAACCTCTACTTTCTGATCCTGAACTTACTCTTTCAACTTGACAAGGCTGGGATCTCTATCATGCTTTTCTTTCACCTTGGAGACTAGAGATGATTTTGAACTACTCTAAACACATAAACCACCCTCTAAAGAATCGACTAAGCGAATGCCTAGTCAGGCAAGCTGATGGACTTTTTTAGCTAATTTCTTCTTATTATTCTCCACATAAGAAACACTATCCATGGACTGTCTACTGAGAGTGTCGACCACTACATTTGCCTTCCCAGATGATAAAGAACGCTCATGTCATAATCTTTCAAGAGCTCTAACCATATTTTCTGATGAATATTGAGATCTTTCTGATAAAATACATACTAAATATTCTAATGATCAGTGAAGACAACTTCATGAACTCTGTAGAGGTAATGCCTCCAAATCATTAAGGAAAATACTACAGCTCCTAACTCAAGATCATGAGTAGGATATTTTTTCTCATGGGGCTTTAACTATCAAGAAACATAGTGTATGACCTTACTATGCTGCATGAGAACACAACCCAAACCTACTTTAGATGCATCACAATACACTACGAACCCATCTGAACCATCTGTAAGAGCTAGAACTGGAGCTGAGGTGAGTCTAGTCTAAAATTCCTGAAAACTCTTCTCGTAAATATCTAAGCACTAAAACTTGAATTCTTCTTAGTCAATCTGGACATAGGGGATGCAATAGAAGAAAATCCCTCAACAAATCGTCTGTTATAGCCAACCAATCCTAAGAAACTCCTGATATTTGATAGAGATATAGAGCGAGGCCAGTTTCTTACTGCTTCAGTCTTATGAGGATATACTCTAATGCCATTACCAAAAATGATATGATTAAGGAACGATACTGACCTTATCCAAACTTCGCACTTACTAAATTTGGCGAATAGGTGATGATCTTTAAGAGTCTAAAGTACTGTCCTGAGATGGTCTGCAAGATCGCGCTCAGTGCGAGAATAGAGCAGATTATCATCTGTGAAGACTATGATGGACATGTCCAGGTACTGCTTAAACACGCGGTTCATCAAGTCCATGAAAGCTGCTGGGGCATTGGTAAGACCAAATGACAGGACCAAGAATTCAAAATCACCATGCCGAGTACCAAAAGCTATTTTTTGAATGTCATTTTCTCTTACTTTGAGATGATGATGGCCGGATTTGAGGTCTATCCTCGAGAAATAGCTGGCACCTGAACTTCGTAAAATAAGTCATTGATTCTGGGAAGGGGGTACTTGTTCTTGACCGTGACCTTATTGAGTTGATGGTAATCAATGCACATTCTGAGAGAATCATCTTTCTTGTGCACGAATAAGACTGGTGCACCCCACGGGGAAATGATGGGTCTAATGAATCCCTTGTCTAAGAGATCCTTCAACTGTTCTTTTATTTCTTTGAGTTTTGCTGGTGCCATTCTTTATGTCAGAATAGATACAGGATGAGTATCTGGAAAAAGATCATTGTCGAAGTCTATTTCCATTTCAAGAGGAATTCCTAGAAAATTTTTGGGAAAGTCATCTAAATATTCATTCACTACCAGGACTGAATCAAGGCTGGGAGATTTTAACAGTGCCCTTAACTCAAAAAAATGATATCCAAATCATTTAGCTATCATTTCCCTGCTCAAAGGTAGGAAACAAGTTGACCCCTGAAAGCAGATACACTAACCTTCCACTTAAGGATGGGTTTATTTAGAAACTAAAACTGGACTATTCTATTTCTGTATTCGACTGTGGCATAGAAGGAATGAAGCCAATCCAGCCGAGAGTGACCTCAAAATCATTCATCTCTAATTCAAATAAGTCTGCTGAAGTGACTTTCTAAAATATCCTAATCGGGTAGTTCCTGTATACCTGCCGGACTATGATAGTTTTACCCACTGGGGTAGAGATTGAGAAGGGCTCTTCTAGGATTTGGATACTGATTCCAAAATCAACTTCTATATATGGAGTAATAAAAGACAAAAAAGCTCCTGTGTCTATCAAAGAGTAAACATGCAAGTGAAATATCTACAATGTACCAGTAACTACATCAGGAGAATTTTCCTGATCTTCTCAGTTCTATAGAGAATATAGTCTATTTGGCCATTGCCCGCTAGTAGCACTAGTGGTGGCGCCCTACTAATTTGGGCGACCAGACTGAGCTGAGAAGTGGAGATGAGTCTAATAACCTGTATGACAGAAGTCTCTGACTCTGTGGCCTGGCTTGCCACAACTGAAATAGATATCGCTGCCAGGTCAACAAACACCCTTATTGTTTTTACCACAAGTATGACAAAGGGGATTAGTTCTGGCATTGCTGACACTGCCCTGAGACTTATGTCCTGGCACTCTATCACTGATCATAGGAGCTGCAGAACTGGCTGAAAAAGGACCTGGAACTAATGACTTCGGACGAAACTGAGAACAGTTTCCTCCTTCTGATTTAGACTAACAAAAATGAAGCTACCTTTCCTAGCTTTCTTATTCTGCTTTTCCCTCCGCTTAATCTTCTGCTCTTCTATCTGCCGATCATGGGTTATAAGTCTGGCTAAAGTCATGTTACTATTTAACATAGTGGATCTGCACTCATTAAGCACACTATCATTTACCCCTGAAGTGAACTTACTGATCTTTTCTCAGCCGTCTGCAACCATATGAGGGTCATATCTGGCTAATTTAGTAAACCTAAGAGAATACTCTTTCACCATCATATTTCCCAACTTAAGGATAATGAACTCTAGAACTGTTGCCTCCCTCAACTCCTGGGGAAAGAATCTGTCTAAGAAAGTTGTGACAAACTCCTCCCACTCTATAGGACCGACACCATCTACCCTTTTAGAGTTCAACTACTTCTACCAGTATGAGCCAAATGTTGCAAAAAGTATGCAGCTAACTCAGAACTCTCGTAGTAGTCACGCCCATAATATTTGTCACCTTCTAGACCTGATTAATGAATTCCTGATGGTCTTCATCTACCTTGGACCTGGGGAACGTTAGAGGATTCATTCGGGTAAAGCCTCGAATCCTAGCTATTGCTGAGTTGGCCACTGGATTAGCAAGAATAACTGTTGGCTGCTTATTATGGGTAGCTACTGACTGACCAAGAGTGGTAAATGTTACTTTGAATACCGCATGAGAAACATTCTCACCCAAAGGATATTCGGGCTGAGAAGCTGATTGGTTTCTTATCTTTGGAGGGATATTCTGAAATCAAGAGGATAAACAAATTAAACTGAGTGATTGACTTGTGATTATGCTCAAAATCACTATATGAATACTGAAAGAAAGGAAACGATTTCTTAAAACATCTCATAGCCTCCTACACATAAATGTGGCTCGCAACACACCCATGCAAAACACTCTACTAGATGGGACTTTTAGACTTCCTAGGACACTATTGAACATGGCTCTGATACCAAGTTTTTAACGCCTTAATTTGCTAAAACGGAATGCTACACGGTGCTCATGACCCCATAGGACCATAAGCTAACCCATGACTAATATCTGTACCTGTACACTTTATAATATGACATGAAAATGTAGAAACATACGCTGAGAGGCCATAAGGTTCAATAGTAAACATAACTTAATAATAATAATAACGTCTGACATAGAGTGGTTTCTCAATATCAAAACAAAACTGAAATAGTAACTTCTGAATAACATAAAAAAAATTATAGTTGCCTGAAAGCCTCTAACTGTCGGACTAAGGATTTGATGGGATATGTCCACAACTAACTCCGTTAACTGAAAAATGAACTAATATGATAAAATAAGATCACGTCCTCAAAGAATGAGGAATCACTGCTAAATTTTTGAACCCTAGAATGCTACTGCTGCTGCTGATTTGAGAGTTATGTCTCAGAACGTATGATGTAACATAAAAAGAAAACACCATAGCGCAAATGAGTCAGTTCAAAATAATGTACTGAGTATACGTGTGAGGTAGGATGAATACATAGGGCTTACATGCATGAATGATAATAACTGACTGACTAATATGAACGTGAGCGTGCACACATAAATACATAGTAACTGAGATCGTGACAACATGATACCTGAATCTATATACTGATGACCTAAATTTACTGATACTGGAGTTTTGATAATTGAAATAACTAATAACATGAGTGACTGTATCTGACAGTCCTAAATCTGATGGAACTATCTAAGTTCTATACTGTGAATAAGTTTATGGATCTAATAGTCCTGAAATCTAAAGAACTATCTGTGTTCACTGATATAGATACTGAAACTGTGGGAGGTAGTATGTAATCGACATGCCTTGGATACTCTATTATGGATGAGTTAGGGTCTAATCTGTAACCCCAATTGGAAGGGTATCAATATCGTGCAAATGGTAAGGATAAGTTGTGGGAGACCCTTATCTGACAAAGTCCCCAAATAAGAACGGTGGTGCCTTTATCTTACCGTACTTATCCACATCATTAACCCTCATTGGATAGTTTTGATATCTCATCCTATGGTGGCTACATAGTTCTGGAACGCAAGGATGACTTCTAAGGATCACACCCTCATCTGATAGCTGTGTCCCCATCCTTGGGTTTACTCGGTGCTAATTCCTACTCCTATCTGAACGGACATTGAACATGATTTACTGAACTGAACAAGAGCTGAGTTACTAAGTTCCATTAAGTGACGGAATACTACTGATATCTGACAACTCACTAAGTCATGAGATCATGGAGATTTTTCTGAGTCATAAGACTATCTAAAGTCTAAGGATTCATATCTTGACTGAGAGTATCGTGAAAACACATCATGGACCTTGGTAAACAGCTAATTTTTTGGGTACAAGAACACCGGGAGTCGATAGAAGGAAACTGACAAGGCATGACATTCCTGAATACATAACCAACACCAACAATCCATTATTCTTCTTGATCATAGGAATAGAGTTCATAATTCATAATGCCATAAATAAGGGATTTCATGCTTCACATGGTTATCATAGTCTTGATCATGGAAGACAATGCATATAACATGTAGACACGTGCATGATTTCAAAATCATGAACGTTGCATAACACAATAGTCAATACAATACAAGAGCATAAAAATTGTGTTGCATCATAAAGGTTAGCATGGACTTGTCATTTAGATACTATTGAGTCACAAAAAACATTATTCAATCATTCTAGGCATTTTATCAAACACTATACATGCACACTTTATAGCATAGGTGAAATCATCAATTTAAGAATCTAAATCTACCCAAACTCATCGGTTTTAAATTGATAAACTCACATACTTCATGGAATGTTATCAAGAAACCACCTTGAAACATAAATAACAACTATCGACATGAACATGATCAAATCACAACAGGCAAAACATAATAGGTTATTTAAAACATGATTCTTGGACTCCATGAATTAAAGGGGTCCTTGGATGAACACTATATATACCTTAGTTTGTTATTTCATAAAGATTGACGGAGAGATTCTTGAAATTTGACGATGAATTCCCTTGGAATTGAACCTTCTATGAAAACCCTAGGGCTTGTTCTTGAGAGTTTTTTTAGAGTAATTTAGTATAAGTTTATCAATTATGGCCAAATCTCTTTTTATAATGCTTATATAGAGTGGAGAAATTGACCCTTTTAACCCTGAACGCATCTTGGAATTTCAGTAAAATTTCCTAAATTGAACCCCTAGTACGACACGCTATCGCACAATGTCACTGGAATTTGACAATTGGGAAACTGAAGGATGGAGCAACATGAAGCCATCGCTTTGCCCCTTCCTTCATGACCTGGAACATTGCTGCGACGCAGCGAAAATCGCCCTGAGAAACTTGAAAAAGGACAATTCTGAATTTGAGTGCTTGCGCGATGCGCCATAATCGCGGACACCTACTGGAAATTGCCAAATGCCATTTTCTCTCATGGCGCGGCGCACCACCGACTAATATGGCATTTTTTTATGATGGGAACTTCTAATAGTAATAACTTCTTATTCGATTATCGAATTTAAGAAAATCATTTATCGATGGAAAACTTATTGAATTTTCCACATAACAAAAATCGAAAATCTTGAAAATTCCTTATGGAATAATTATCATTCACTTTAGAAGATAATACTAGGCATTCTTGTGAGGAAATTGGCTAGAAATTTTCGGGGTATAACACAATCCATGAAGTACACATAGAGATAGTCACCTAAAATATCACTGAACCTAAGAGGACTTAAAAGAGTAAACTCCTCAAACTTTTTATGATCCTTAAAAAGCATAGCTAACTCATAATAATAGGAAGCATAGTAAATCTAGTTGGATGAGATCCCAACTGAGGAGACATAATAGTAGAAGGCTAAACTCTAGATTTCCAAACACCATATTAGATATAGGCACTGAAGGAGGAACTACACTCAAAATCTATGGAGTGCCATAATAAGATACTAGTATAGTAGGAGAATTTGTACTCAGAATTGAAGAAATAACATAAGGAGGTACAGTACTAGGATATAGAGGAACATAAAGTGCACTCTAGGGAGCACCCCCAAAATATGTTAGCAAACAAACCAGTAACCCCTCTAAGACTAGGGTAGAAAAACTCAGTGGGATCAGAGTATGACTCATATCTCAAACATACTTATCTCGAGGCTTAGAGGATAGTCCATAAAGGATATCTTTGAATGAGGCTGATCCTCATGTCCATCTTCCACATCAAGCCTAACTATGGCTAGCAACTCGCCCTCTAGATTGATCTCTCTCTTTATATATAAGATAAAAAATCTATAGCCTCTCTAGGTCTTGTACTCACCATCTAAGCAGAGAAGACTAAAATATGACTTAGAACACAAGGTATGAACGATATTCTTTATATAACATAAAGTAGGAGAAGTTTCATAAAGACATCTTATCGGCTATCGAATATAGGTATGAATGTTTACATAGCGATCTGTGAGACTCTACCAGACACCCTGTTCTTAAACTATAGATACCGATGAAAACCTGGCTCTGATACAAATTTATTATAACCCAAAAACTAAGGGTCGTGATGGCACTTATCGCGACAAGGCTTGACAAGTAAGCCTATCACCCAAACTACTATAAAATAAAGAAACAATAATAAAACTAAGGTAAGACTCCTAGAATAGATTTCATTCATTTATGTATATAGTAAAAGAAAAAAGGTAATCAAGATACCACCCAAATCTAAAAACCTGGTGTCACAGTTTAAGACCTAACTACTACAACTCTAGGTAAAAAGATATATAAGATATCTAATAGGGGAAAAAGTCTATCTCTAAATACATGTAAGATATATTCTAGATCAGCAAAGGTGGAAGTTAACTTTGGATTCAAAGATCAACTGATACATTGAATGGTGTCCATGTATCTTCTAAATCAACTACCCATACGGTGCACTCGTACCTGGATCTGCACTGAAAGGGTGTAGTATGGATCAGTACGGTCCACTTGTACTTAGTATGTATCATAGGACAATTGAGTAAAGTAGAAAATAAAGCATATAAACACAAACTATTACCATATCACCTGCAATAAGAAATACCGTAAGTGACAGCCCACACAATCTTCACTTATTATTCTAATATATATACATATAACAAATATATGTAGATAAAAGAAGAATGAATATACACATACAACAAATACAAGTATACCAAGATAGAACAGATGGTAGATATCAAGCCAAAAGAATAAGTACAACAAAAAATAAGCACAATATATGAAGTACAATAAAGATGATGATCATGATAATAATGATGATATGATGCATGGCATTTTCACACAACCTTTTTATAAACCAATAGAACTAAAGCTTCTTAATGTAGGACCCATGAGGGGTTCATTAACACGTATACAATCAATATTCAATTACCAATATTCATATATCTTCTCCTACACATACATTAGTAGAGGGTTCTAAAAGATGTCATATTTGCTATCAAAAAATTCTAGTATTTCCACTGTTGTATTAATATTTTATGAATGAATATGATATGACGATGTAATTCTCATAACTAACTAAAATGAGAATATCAAGTATCCAACCAATATACCAACCATGTGAACAATAAATCCACTCAAATTAACTTACCATCTATTATCCAATATGATCGTAAAACTATCAAGTGAAACCTACAAGATAGTATCATTGATACCATATAATTCCTAAAATCTAGGATTCTTATGCCAATAAACGATTGTAACCAAATAATCACAAATTAATATCAGGTAAACAACATTATATAAGACACCACACAGTCAAACATAAACAAATAATATCACAAAACTACAAAATATTATTTACATAGGCCCCCCACAAGCACATAAATCACTTAAACATATTTCCATAATACAACTTCATACCTATTGCATGCTTTGACATTATTATTAACTGCCCAACCCAGTCTTCAGAAATCTAAGCCATAACCTACCTTAAAAGCTGAAAACTTGTCCAAAGAGCTGTCAATAAGGAGATTTTCCCACACGAACAGACCTGTAACTAACTAAAACATTCAAATATAGAATCTATGCATCAAAAAAAGCCAATGATACTCATAATGCCTTACTTTTAGTGGGGTCAAAAGGACCCTCAAAATGGATTTTCAAAAAAAAGGTAAAATCAAAAGTTTAGTCCAAAAATATATATCATGTGATAAACAAAATTAGTAAAAGAAGACCCAAATGAAAATGATTTAAAATTTGGGTTTAATTTGATGAAACACAATCTTAAGGCCTTCCTGGGAAAAATCCCCAAATTTTATTTTTTAATTCGTGTCTAAAAAATTTAAATTATAAAGTTGATGAAAAATAGTTGAAATAGTTGTTTTGGAGCTTTCCCATGCTTAGAAATGGGAGAAATTGCTCAAAACCTCAAAACCCAAGCACCAACTCTAAAAAATAGTGGAAAATGGTAAAAGAGGGATTAAATATCTATTTGCCTCAAAAAAGGACAATGCTTGCATTATTTGTTGGTGCTAAAGTTCCCAGATGTCATTAAAGTTGTACCACACTAGGGTGATAGTTTGCTAATGCGAACCTTTAGCCACTTTAGCAGTGTGCGCAAAAAGACCAACTTACCACTCTAGTGATACCTACTAGGAAGCCAATGCCTCTTTAAAGCCAAAGGGTTGTTTCAGAGGTCACACTAGTAGCTGCACTAGTTGGAGAATTGGACAATTCCAAGTATCTGCAGACCCCTAGGTTTCATTTAGAATTCTGAGAATACAAATAAACTATGATGCCCTATCAAATTTGATATTTCAAACTTAATGGCAATATCGGTTGTTTGAAATGAAATCATTTACACAAAGTTGACCCTGAAACCCAATTTCACATATTTCCAAACCAAGAATCAAAATGAGAAATAAAAACTATGAAACCAAAGCTACCACATCACCAAACTAAAATCAATGTTCCAGACCTGCTTGCATAGTCCATTTTGACATTCGATGCACACATCAATAGATGTTGACTGAAGTAAACTATAAGGTTTTTCAAGTCATCAAAAAATAATTAAATATATTTCACACTAAAATTTATTAGGAATCATGCCAAACATTCCCAGATCCAAAAAGTACCACAAACCATCCATGAGAAGGGGTAAAATGGTCAAATAACAAAGAAATAAATATTTCACAAAAATAAAAAAAATCAAGTCGTTATATGTTGACATTGATTTGGATTGTATCATCTTACTATTTTTGTAAAGAATTAGATGTTGAATCCATACCTTGAAAAACCATAGGGAAAACAAAGAATAATAATATCCTGATGGGATATGGGTTAGGGTTAGCATAATTAATCATAGCACCATTCCAAGTTTGTACCCACATATGGTATAACCAAGGATCTCTTGTGTTTGACATGAAACATTCAATGTAAGGGATGCTACCTCTAAATAAAGTAATTTCACAACTAGCATAAAAATTATCATAGACAATAAGGTAGTAGAGAAAGGAATCAAGGGTAAAAATCTAATCAAAGTGGTTATCATCTACATGAATGCTGCATGACTTGCAAGATTTAACACATAATACACACAAGGATGGAATCAAAATATTTAAGCGCATAGAAACTCTCTTCTTTAAGCAACTTATAAAATAAATTAATAATGGAAGTAAGTCCACCAATGGAGTCATACCACTAGGTAAGATAGAGAAACTATCATATAACAAATCAATCCAAAATAAGTAGTTCTCCCAAGAAACTTGGTTCTATCTTTTGAAGATGTTAGGCCTTCTCCCAAGAGTTCCATATGAAACTTAAAATTGTTCAACTTGTTCAACCCTATAAAGGCAATGTGAAGTTTATAAAAAGTATCGAATCTACCATAAACAAATATTCAACTTAACATTACAATTTATGATCCACACAACTTAAGCAGAAGAGTGTCAAATAAGGATTCAAGTACATATGCAACACCCAAAGGAGGCAATGACACATTTGCCCTAGGGTCCTCAATAATAATACCATTTTTGAGAAAGGGTCTTTAATTCCAAAAAAGTATTAAATAATGGTATCACATGAATGGAATTAATTCAAAGTTATTTAAAGAGAAGACTCACACTTTGATATTCTGTTAAACACCATAAAACTTTGATGATTTTATTTTTGACCCTGCCGCGTGTGTAATGTCAACTTTTAACTTGAATAATATTTAGGAATGATAAAAGGGTGTTTGGGGAAAGTTTTAGAATTTTCAGAAGGGATTCGGGGTAAAATTAGGACCCTAAGAAAGTGAAGCTCATCGATAAAGTCGTGTCATAGAGGTTAACATCCGCAATATTAGCGTGGCATAGAGTCTAACCTCTGGAATATTAGTGTGCCATACTAGTGTTTTAATGTCATCCAATTTTTATTTTTCTTACTTGGTGTGAGGGGAGTTGTCTTCTTAGTCTTATATGACTTTTAAAAATAAATAATACCATTTTTTTGTTTTCAAAGATCAAATTATCTGCTTTCTCCCACAAACTCAAAACTCAAAAACATTTAAGGGTTTTATAATACATTTATCATCCGGTCTCTAACCTTCAAATTGACTTCATTTTCTGTATTTTAGGTATGTTTCTCTTCCCTAGACTTTTATTTTGTATTGTGGTATAAATTGAATGGATTTTCATGTGGTTTATATTGTAGGTTTTAAATTGAATTGAGGAGTTTTGGTTGTTACTGATTGAATTACTTGACCTATGTTTTAAATTTATTATTGGTTCTTTTAATTAATACTTTTGTATCTTAATTAGTAAATTATTTAAATAATTGGAATGGGGGATATGGGTTTTCCCTAATTGGATGAATTTTGGCTTGGACTTGGCATTAACCTCAAACCACTTTGTAAACTTGATTTTAAATATGGATAATTGAATGGTTGAACTTTTTTTGATCCCATTGCATTTTTTTAATGAGTAAATAGACATGAATAAGATTTTGGATATCCTTTATGGACTTGGTTTTGGATTTAAATAGAACTTGGGAGTCTAATTTGGTTGTGTGAATTGGTTTGGCATATTGAAATAAGATTTCAAGCGTAATGGTATAATGATACATAATGGTAAATGCCTTAATGAATGACTCCTGGGTTAATGGATTGGCTTACGTGCACACTATTTTCATTATGGCATAAAGGGAATTGTGTATCTCAGTATAAAGGTACAGGTATCGGGGGATAAATAATAAAAACCACATTTGTCGGCATTAAGATTCTATATGTCTTGGAGCTTAATACACACTTGATGTATATATTTTTCTATGGCTATTTCATTGCTGAATTTTATTTTCCCTCAGGTTTTCCTCAATTTTCATAGCAAATAATCACTTGAGCTCTTTTAGGAAGGTGAGCTAAACCATATAGCCCATGGTACCATTAGGACGATCAAGATGCACTCATTTTAAATATTTAAACTCTCATTTTCATGACCTTTTACCCTATCTCGACATCTTATATATGTATCTATGAATGTGTGCATGTGGTTTGAGTAATTTTGGACATGGCCTTAGTTTATCACTTTCCCTGAGTTACGTGTTAGTGCTTGTCCCACTAACCATCCTAGGATGCTACATTATTTTATAATTATGTCGAAGACTTTTCTATTGCTCCAGTTCGGCATTAGGTTCTTGAGCACGTCTGTTGAGATTTTGTGATATGTTGAGACTCTATCCTTTAGAAAGCCTTATCATTTTACTATTCTTTATTTATCGACTTAGTAATCTTGGATTCTATTCTTTGTTCATATTCGGGGGCGTATCCGAACTTTGTTTTAATTTGATTTTAGAGGTTATTGTGGTTAAATATATGTTTCTTGTTATTTTGACTTCTAGTTTAAATTTGAGTCATCTATTTATCTTTTATTACTATGTTAATTGGCTTCCATATTATTATTCTTATTGTGCTCTTGAGTTTTGGCAAAAGGTATGGTCTTCAGTACATGGTGGGCTTGAGTTACCTACCACAACTAGGCCCTATTTTAGGTCGTGGCTAGCTTTATATCAAGACATAGTTTAGGGTCAACAGGTGTCTATAAATTCATGTCAATTCGAGTCCTTTCTATCAGTCAATAGCATGCCATGATTATATGGAGGAGGATACAAGGCATTTAGGAATATTTCCCTTTCTTGTGTTCTATTTTGGGCTATAGAGTCTAGTGTTTGAATCTTCTCTAACTCCTACGTTTCTCAAATTTTAGTTTATGCCTCCCCAAAGATTTGATGTTTTTTAAATCACTTAGGGAAACTTTATTCCATTGAGGAGAATATGGAGTGGACTCACCCTATTTATAGAGTACAGGACCGATCTAGGGACCTACTCTTTATTGTATCACTCCACATAGAGTTCTACCAGTTCTAATTAGTCCTCATCGAGCTTTTTATGCTTGTGACACTTATGATCTATTTCCCCTAGGAGATATTTCAAATGCAATGTTCTTTCAGTCTATTTATATTCTTACTCTGTTGGTGGCATTACAGTCTTACTGTGGTTGTTCTATTGCTTATTTATCTGAGCTCACTTGGGTTTGATAGTTTATGATGTTGAATCCCCCAACCTTTGTAGGCTCTAAGTTTGAGAAGGATTCATAGAGGTTTATTAATGAGTTAAAGAATATCTTTAGGGTGATGCTGCTACTGATTTAAATTGTATGATGCTTACATTTTATCAGTTAAATGATATAGCTTATCAATTGTACAAAGAGTGAGAAGATATGAGGGGTGATAATGCTAAGCAGGCTATATGGGATGACTTTACATTGGTCTTTGTTGATCAATTTTTTCCTCAAGAGTTGAGAAAAGATAAGACTAAACTACTTGTGAACTTATAGTAGGGAAAAATCAATGTGAAAGAGCATACTTAAAAATATTAGTTGTTGTCCCGTTATGCTCCCAAGTTAGTGGCAAACATGAGATCCAAAATGAGGAAATTTACTTTTGGGTTGCCCTATGATTTGCTATTGGAGTGTAAGGCAGCAATGTTGAATAATGATATCAACATCTCCAGGCTAATAGTTTATATGCAACAGGTATAGGATGGCAAAAATAGGTAGAGATGGGATAGAGAAAAATAAAAATTTGAGATATTTTGTGTAGGGTATATGACAGTAGAATAATAAGAGTGATGTTAGACAATGGAATAAGAGAAAGAATTATGGAAAATTTGTATTGGTTTACCAGTGCTCCTTCTCCTAAGGCTTTGGGTTATTGTCATTTTTAAGATAGCAGTGTTCTTAATTCATAAGTGCCTACTCTCAGGCTAGTGGAGCTTAGTCAGCCCCACCTTATGCTTTTCGCCATTTTTGTGGGAATTTTCACCATGGTTATTGTGAGGATGGGAGAATTTAGTGTTATAATTAAGGTCATCTTGGTCATATACAGTGAGATTTTCCTTCTACCAGGATTGCCACTAAAGAGAATAAGGTTTTGATTACCACATCTTCAGCTCCTAGGAAAAAAGGCTCTACTTTTAGTATCAACATTTGCTAGAATTATCTCTACGATCTTGCTACTTGTTGGTAATCTGAGTTATCCCTAAATGTTATTAATGGTATGGTACAACTCTTTTCTCATGATGTTTATTATTTGCTTGATCCAGGTTATAACTTAGCATATGTTACCCCTATATGTCTGTATATTTTGTTTTGGTAATAAAAATATTTTTGACCTTTTTTTTGTTTCTACTCAAGTAGGTGATTGTATAGTTGTAAGAAAAATCTATAGGTGTTGTGTGGTGTCCATCTTTCATCGAGAGACATTGGTGAATTTAATATAATTAGATATGGTGGATTTCGATGTTATTTTGGGGATGGATTAGCCTCATTCGTGTTATGATTCATAAGATTATAGGACCCAAAAGGTCTTTTAATTTCCTAATAAATATATGATCAATAGGGAGAGGAGTTCCTTAGTTCCAAAAGGAAGGGTCATTTCCTATCTTAGAGCTCAAAAAATAATTTATAAAGGGTGTGTATATCATCTATTTTGGGATAATGATATTTACTCTGAAATTTCTTCTTTTCAATCTATCCCTATGGTCAATGAATTTCCTAAAGTGTGTCTCAATGATCTTCCAGAAATTCCTCCAGACAAGGAAATAAATTTTGGGATTGATCTTCTAACAAAAACTAATCCTATTTCTATTCCATCTTATAGAATGGCTCCAACTAAATTCAAGAATCTAAAGCGGCAATTAAAAGATTGTCTTGATAAGGGTTTCATTTGTCCTAGTGTTTCTTAGTGGGTGCTCCTGCACTTTTATGAGAAAGAAAGATGGATATTTTTGGATGTGTATAGATTTTCATCAGTTGAGTAAGGTAATAATGAAAAATAAGTATCCACTTCCTGGGGTTGATGATCTTTTCGATCAGCTTCATAGTGCTAGGTGTTTTTCTAAGATTGATCTTCGTTCGAGATATCATTAGTTGAAAATTAGGGATGTTGATATTCTCAAGACTGATTTTTAAACCTGTTATAGTTACTATGCGATTTTGGTTATGTCATTTGGGTTGACCAATGTCCGGCTGAGTTCATAGATCTTATGAATTGAGTTTTTAGGATGTTTATGAATTTGTTTGTTATTCTCTTCATTGATGACATCTTTGTTTACTCTAATAGTGATGAGGATTATGCCAATCACCTCTGAATTATGGTGCAAGCTCTTATAGACAAAAAATTATATGCAAAATTTTATAAGTGTGAGTTTTAACTAAGTATTATGATCTTTCTAGCGCATGTTATTTCTAGTGAGGGATTAATGTGGATCCAAAGAAAATTTTGTCAGTTACAAAATGGCCTAGACCTATGACTCCAACCAACATTAAGAGCTTCATAGGCTTGGATGGGCATTATAGGTGATTTATGGAGAGCTTTTCTTCTATTGTTGCACTATTGATAAGGTTGACCTAAAAGAATGTTAAGTTCTTGTGGTATGATGCTTGTGAAAGAAGCTTTGAGAAGTTGACAGATAAGTTAACTGTTGCTGCTGTTTTAGCCATGCTCGAGGGTATTGATGGGTTTGTAGTGTATTGTGATGTGTTTCCCATATGGGAATGCGTTATATTTTGATACAACATGGTAAGGTTGTGGCCTATGCTTCTCGACAGCTTAAGCTTTATGAGAGGAATTATCTGACTCATGACATGGAGTTGGAAATTGTAGTTTTTGTATTGAAAACATGGCACCATTATATATATATAGTGCATTTTAATATTTATCAAGGACATAAGAGCTTTCAGTATGTGTCTATACAGATGGAATTTAATTTTAGGCAGAGGCTATGGCTCGTATCACTTAAGGATTATGACATGAGTTTGCACTACCATCCAGGTAAAGCTAATGTTTTTTTTTATACTGTTAGCAAGTTGTCTAAGGAAATCTTATCCCATGTTAATGCGGAGAAAAGAGGATTGGAAAAGGATATTAACAGGTTGGATAATTTGGAAGTTTATCTTTTAGACTATGAGAATGGAGGAGTGATTTCTCAAAAAAATGGTTAAATCATCTCTTGGTACTAGGGTAAAGGATATATAGGCTTTGGATCTTAAACTTATGCAGATTAAGAAATATGTAGGTCAGCAAAAAGTTATGGCATTCAAGATTTAGGGAGAAGGCATGTTGAGATATCAAGGTAGGTTGTGTGTTCCTGAAGTTGATGGACTCCAGGAAAGGATTTTAACTGAGGCTCATGAGTCCAGATATACAGTTCATCCAGGTTTGACTAAGATGTATCATTACTTTAAGGAAATC
Organism: Capsicum annuum; assembly: GCF_002878395.1. Taxonomy (NCBI): domain Eukaryota; kingdom Viridiplantae; phylum Streptophyta; class Magnoliopsida; order Solanales; family Solanaceae; genus Capsicum; species Capsicum annuum. Next base: position 141,508,537 of record NC_061120.1, on the reverse strand, counting down.
TATTGTTGGAACAATATGACGATAGATATGGTAAGTTTTGTTGCCAAATGTATGGTTTCTTAGCAAGTTAAGGTTGAGCATTCAAGGTCTAGTGGTATGTCTCAAGAGATAGAGTTGCCCATTTGGAAGTGGGAGATGATCAATATGGATTTCTTTATGGGTCTTTCACGGTCCAGCAATTATGACAATTCAATTTGGCTCATTGTGGATAGGATGACTAAGTTTACTCACTTCTTACCTATGAGGATTAACTACTCAGGAGAGGACTATGCTACATCGGTCATTCGAGAGATTGAGAAGTTATATAGTGCACGCCGGGGTCTATTATTTCAGATCCAGGTTTCCAGTTTTCATTTTACTTTTGGCATTTATTTCAAAAAGATTTTGGAACACAAGTGAACAATAGTACCACTTTCCATACTCAAATGGATAGGCTAGTAAAGCATACTCTTCATACTTTGGAGGATATGCTAAGGTCCTGTGTGATTGTTTTTAAAGTGATTAGGATTGGTCATTTTCTTCTTATTGAGTTCTCTTAGATCAATAGTTATTACTCTAGCATTCAAATTGCCCCTTTTAAGGCTATTTATGGTAGGAGGGGTAGGTCTCCCATTGGTTAGACTAGGTTGTTTGGTCTTGACTTAGTTCACTAATCTATGGAGAGGGAAAAAATTATTAGAGAAATACTTAAGACTGCTCAGAGTCGCCAAAAGTCTTATGTGAAGATGAGGCTGAGTGATTTAGTGTTCGAAGAAAGTGATTGGGTATTCTTGAAAGTATCTCATATAAAAGAAGCCATGAGGTTTGGGAAAAAGGTAAAGTTTAGTCCCCATTACGTTGGTCTATATTGTCTTTAATTTATCCAGGTTTTCATATGTCTATGCTAAAAAAGTATGCGGATGATCCTTCCTTAATAATGTCTATTGAGGATGTTGCTATATGGATTCCTTGTCTTATGAGGATGTACCAAATTAAATATTTGATAGGCAAGTTTGTAGGTTAAGTACCAAGTATGTATCCTCGGTAAAGTTTCTATGGAGAAATCAAAAAGTAGAGGAGCTAACACGAGAAACAGAGGAAGATATGAAGGCTAAATACCCATTATTTTTCTAAGAGTTAAATGAAAGTGCTTAAGGTATGATTTTTATTTTGCTCTTATCACATTCCGAGATTTTTATTTTATTTTGGTGTATTCTTGCTATTGTCATGCAAAAATTGTCCTAACTCAGCTTTCAAGGGATGAAAGATTCTATGGTAGTGGGTGGGGGGGAGATAATGTGGTACCCCATAAAACTTTGATGATTTTATTTTTGACCCTCGCATGCATAATGTTAATTTTGACTTGATTTATGTTTAGGGGTATTAAAAGGGTTTTTGGGGAAAGTTTTTGGTTTTTTAGAAGCGATTTGGGGTCATTTAGGGACCTCGAGGCAGTGGGGTTTTGTGACAAAGCTGTGTCTTAGAGGTTAACCTTTGCGATATAGGCGTGGCATGGAGGTTAAATTCCACGATATTGTCTTGCCACTCCAGTGTTTCAATTTTATCTAGTTTTTGTTTTCACTTAGGGTAAGGTGCTTTTGGACATTTTACCCCTTATACGACCTTTAAACATAAAATAACCCCATTCTCTTTAGTTTTAAAAGATCAAATCATCCTCTTTCTCTCTCAAACTAAAAAATCAAGAACATTCAAGTATTTTACAGCGCATTCATCATCCAAGTTCCAAACATTAAATTTACTTCCATTTCTTGTGTATTTCAGGGATGTTTCTCTTTCCTATACTTTAATTTTACATTATGTCATGAATTTAATGGATTTTCATATGATCTAAATTATCGGTTGAGGGGTTTTAGTTGTTACAGATTGAATTATACGTCCCATATTTTAATTTAATTATTCATGCTTCAAATTAATGTTTTAAAACTGAATTAGTGCATTATTTGAATGATTGGAATGTGGATATTGGTTTTCCTAAATTTGATGAATTTTTCCTTAGAATTAGCATTAACCTCCATCCACTTTGTGGACTTGATTTTAAATATGGATAATTTCATGTTTAACATGTTATTAACCCATTATGTTACATTAAAGGATAAATGGATATGAATATGATTTTGGAAGGATTTTGTGGCTTTGGATTTTTTATTTAAATAGAACTTGGGAGTGCAGTTCGGTTATGTTAATTGGTTTGTTAAAAATAAATAAGCATGGAAGAGTAATGGTATGACGATACCAAGTGGTAAATGCCTTAATGAATGACTCCTAGGTTAATGGGGTGGTTAATGTGCTAATTGTTTTAATTTGGGCTTAAAGGGAATTATGTAGCTAATCGTGAAGGTGTAAGATAAGGGAGGGGGGAAAAACACTGGAAACCACATTTCCCAGTGTTGGGGGTCTATATGACTGTGTTCTTGATGCACAGTTAATATATATATTTTGGGATAACTATTTCCATGGTGGATTTAGTTTTCCCTCAGATTTTCCTCTATTCATGTGGCTATTGTGCACTAGGTCCCTTTCAGCAGTGGGAGATGAACCCATATAGCCCATAGGTGCCTTTAGGATGTATTAAGCTACAGAGTTTAAGTTAAATCTTTAAACTCTCATGTTCATGACCTTTTATCTTATCCCTTTAAACTCTTATGTTCATGACCTTTTACCCTATCCCAGAATCTAATATTAACATATGAATGCATGTATGTGATTTTAAAGGACTGTGGACATGACATTATTTTATAACTTTATCAGTGTTACATGCTAGTGATTATTCCACTAACAATCCTAGGACACTACATTGTTTCATGATATAGGATCCAAAGACTTTTCTGTTGCTCCTATGTAACGTTAGGTGGTTGAGAAAATTTACTGAGTTGCTATGAAGTGGCGATCCTCCATATTCGAAAGGCCTTATAATTTTATTAAACTTTCTTTGTTGACTTAGTACAGTTGGATTCTTTTATTTGGTCATAGTCGGGGGCATGTCCCAACTTAGTTGCTATTCTGGTTTGAGAGGCTATTGTAGACATATGTGGTTTGGTTGTTATTTTTTCTCCCAATTTTCATTTCAGTTATCTATTCATCTTTTATCACAATCTTTGTTGGCTTTCTCTTTATTGTTATTATTGTGCTCTTGATTTTAGGCTAAGGGGGTAGTCTCCTATCCATGGTGGGCATAAGATATTCCTGACGGCTTGGCCCTAGTTGGGTCGTGTCATCTATATGTGGTGAATCTTTTGTCTTGAATAGGAGCACGTAATGGTGAATTCTCCTAGTCCCTTTCATTGCTCCCCTTTTTTAAAAAAAATCATCTTTGTTGGAATGTCACCCATTCACAACTTGAGTCTATTATATGGATTATAAATCCCCAAGCAAGACTTCATCGTAGGGAGGGATACCAACAATCTAAGTCAAATCCCACTTGTCATCTTGACAAAGCACCAAGTTGGGTATTTAAGAAGCACCACATTCCAAAGGGTCACTAGGGCCAAATGGGAGAAGTATCCAAGAACATGGGTCAAGGTAATCCCCAAAGGTCCAACCCTCATAAATAAACAAACACTTTATACTACCATTTCCAAAAAAATAAGCAAAGAGATGGACGAGAAAGCTTTCACATAGGTTTACTTGAACTAGATTACCCTAATGCATGTACTCCCTATTCGATTCAAGATCATCTCCGTGATTATTCTCAATAAAGAAATCACTAAAGAAGAAGTAGAAGGAATTTCTAAACAAATAACACATTTTTTTCAAGGTAAGAATCCTTTAGTAGATGCATACCACTACTAACACCAAGGGAATTGTGACTCGATTCACCATAAAAATCATGCAATTCATTCTCTAATTCATAAAACAAGGGTGAGGTTTCATGCAAAGGATCACAATGAAAATAATTTTGATAAAAACAATCACTATTTGTGAATCTCAAATATTCAAGTAATCAAGCCAGCATTACCCAATTGATCATTAATTTTTAAAAGTACACATCAGTATCAAGAATTAGATAGTACAATCATTACATAACCTTATATTCTTAATGGATTTCAAGAAATAGGATAACATGTGAATCTTAAGAATACTGTCTTTTTTTAAGCACATCAAGAGACACGTCACAAGGTGCCAAGAAAAGAGTCATCTCACTATTTTCAAATAAGACATCTTTCTTTGAGAGAGGATTATCAACCAAAGGTAAGGTATTAAAGCATGCAAGTTCACTCTCAAAAAGATTTGTGTCATCTTTCACAATATTTTCATACACATGATATCCATGAGAGAAACTAATAATTAGATCTAGATCACAGGACATTCTTAAAGAATTATTTCTATTCATACGATCAACTCTATCAATAACTTGACTATCTTGAGATTCATCAAACACATAACAAATATGCTCAAGTAATGTATTGGATTAATTAATAAGATGATTAATACACATACCATCTCTAGTTGTAGGTAATTTACATGGCAACATAGAATCACCTTTATTTTTTGCAAGGGTAACTAGTGTGCGAATACTCTTATTATATGGCAATGAGACCTTATTCATGTTAAAACTTCTACCACAAGGTGGACACAAACCAATCTTAGAAGATTTAGTTCAGTTATCTTTAGGATCAACTAGTGTTTGCAAACTTATAGAAAGAACCTGATCAACATGTAGCTTAGCACTCACAAAATTATCATAAAGGAAAGACTCATAAAACTCCATATTAGAAAATTCTCCAACTACACTCACTTAGCTTCTAGCCACATCTTGACTTTTATTATTTAAAGAAGTGCAATGGTTAAAATTATGGGAGCTCATTTGAAAAATTTGAAAGTTCTCATCACATTGTATTTTTTCAAGTCTACTCCCTTGAGTCATATTTTCATCACTCTTCTCAAAGTTCATATTAATGGACAAGAACTCTATAAGGTCTAGAACTCTTCTTGGATCTTCCTTTTGAAATATTTGTTCTTGAACCTGCACAAGAGAAGTGGTGATACTATGTAAAATACTAGTATCATGGTTAGTATGTACAAGGGATTATTGTTGACTAATACCACAATTAAGTGTTCCTTGTTCACTTTTATTAAACAACTCCTTGGCCCATAATCTTAGGCAACTCTTTTCTTTGAGCAAAACTTTTTTTCCACATACATGGGGCAATTCCCTTTCCCTTTTCTCAATTTCTTCCTTCTTCATTACTTTCTAGAACCTCTTCATGATCATATAGTCCGTACTCACTTTCTCGGGTATCAAGGTCTCAAGAATGTACTATTGTCCTATAAATAAAAGTACATATTTGTTGGAATTCTCTTGATAGTGGAAAGACCAATCATCTTTCTATGACATACCAAACAACATATAACATGCTATTGAGGATATTAAATCACACAATATTTCATCTTGATACTTTCCAACTCTAAAGTTAATGATTTTTTGCTCAGTCACATCAATTGAAATAATCTCTTCATATCATTTGAGCTTGTAAGATTCAGAGTGCTTTTGTATGGGGAGTTTCCTTTGACCAACAAGTGTAAATAACATAATATTAATACTTCTCTGTCCAATAATGACCAAGGAACATAAATTTATCATAATCTCAAACCTTGTATGGCATAGGTTCTTACTTTGGTCAAGTTCCACTTTGAAAGGTTCCCATACTACGTGCCTAAATGCACAAGATAAGCTCCAAAGGTACTCCAATTGCTCATAGTTTCTTGCAATATCACAAAATTAGGTCTATAGGTTGGGGTACTTTGGACTTTTTCACTTACTAATACGTGGCAGTTGATATGTGAAGTGGAATCCACGGAGTCAATGGATTCCTTAATTCTTGATACTATACCTTCTATGGAGGCTAGATGACCTTCCATTATTCCTACTAGACGGTTCATGCCCTCAATCTTTTCCCAGGAAGATTTCAATATGTCTCTTATCATGGGATTTTGTGTTTCTTTGTCCAAAGACATTATACCTAGAAATTTTAAACACTAAAAAAATAAAGCAATGTTAGCATTAGAAAAAAAAATCCCACAATCACTCGTGTTTACATACCTTTGATTGCCTCACAACTGGATTGGCTAGTGTTAAAGATTGCCTATATTTTGATAGCATACAAGGTTACAATTGATAGTCTTGGATAAAATGTATTATATTTTTAAATAAAGATGTATGAATCAATTATAAACCAGAGTACTTGAATAAAAAATTTAACTACAAATAAAATAAGAAAGGCAAAAATTAAATGGACGAAGAAAAGGAAATAGACTGTAAGACTAATCAACCAACTAAGTTGATCAATTGCTAGTTATGAATTAGTGTTAAGAATCAAGAATTAAAAATCATGAAATTGCATTAGGATGTTGTAACCATAGTAAAAATAAGATTTGGAGTGGTTGACATGCATTTTTGGAGATGTGGTTGAAGGTGGGCATATGCCATCGCAGATGGAACTTTACAGGTCAAAGTAGTGAGCTTAGAAGTCATCTACATTAGTCAACTACATACATTGTTGGTTAATCTTCCCATACAGAAGGCGCCACAGGTGTCCCAGGTAGAACACCCGAAGACTTCGAATTTATTGATTTTGTGAGCCCTTTTGCATTCTCTTTTCTACTACATTCCCTTTTCTTATGGGATATTCATTTGCACCAACACCCAAACACATTTTGTTTCTACCTTTTTCTTTCTAACACACCTTTTTTTATGATCCTTCCTTTTGAAGATATGACTTTTGAAGAACATGATGAAGACCGAATTTCCAAACAAATGCATTTTGACCCAAAATTGCAAGAAATATCAAATTTATGTTCTCATTTGGATAATACTTTCCAATAGCTATTAATACTCAAATACAAACAAGAAATATCAGACTTTTAAATACATTTTTCATTTTTCTTCAAGCTTCAAAACAAAATGCGGTTTATTTTATGCATCTACTCCAATCAACACCAAGTTTTAGATCTAGGTTCCCTTTAACGCTGAGAATATTTTGCAACAATTTTATCCTTCCAATCCTCACCAAAATGACTAGTTGTAAATGCACTTAGCTTTTTCTTCAATCTCAAGAACTCATCGATGGAGTTTCGACAAATCAAATCCAATCACTCCAAGAACTTCTAATCCAACATATGTAATACTAGTTGGAACAAATCTAGTATAGAAACTACATAAAGGACTCAAAACACAAATTAATTTTGCGGTTTTTTCTTAAAAACATTTTTCTTTTCCTTTATTATTGTTTTTCAATCTTCAAGATAACAAAATTTAATATTGAATTCGTCAAGCTCGGTATGATACCAAATGATAACCCCCAAACTACCAAAGTCAAAATAAACACGAAAATCAAAAGAACTAATTGAATTGAAATGTAGAAATTAAAGAATAGATAGATAGACACAAGTAGGATGATGAACTAAGGACGAATGAAAGTTTGAAATCAAACAACCATGAATTAAACTAATCCTACGAACACCTACCTCTTTCAAGTGATCATGAGGTAATTATAACACCCTCGCAACCACAATTTCTTGAAAAAAATGAACATCGGTATTTCCAAAAACTTACACCCTTTTAAAAGTTCACAATATCAATATCATCAAAAATTAAGACAAATAAGATTAAGTCCTAATATTTGTAGTCATGGGTCATTTATTACCTATGTGGGCCCAAAAGTGTTCCAGTTCAACAAATGGGAGCAATTCAAATGCTTCGGCCCACAAACAGACGTAGGTGATGACTTTCTAAAGTAGGTAGAGCGCCTGCTAGTGCAAGTGAATGACTTGTGGGTGCAGATGACCATGTAGATGGCTCTTGATCATTTTTTATATGCTCTTGACTTTCAAAAGACCTTCCAACAACTGATTTGACACCAAGATATCTTCTGTATATGTTATTGCTCTATTTGGAACTCAAAATGGACCCTCCACACACATTCCTTTAGCCTTGAGATCTGTATGGCATGGATCTCTTATTGTTGTCCATAAAATACATGCTAAGAATGATTGATGATGATTTGATTAGTATCACATGGATGATGATAATTTAACATTTATTTAAAATCCTAATAAAGTTCATACACATGGAAGGCCTCCAATGAATAGGAATAAAAGTGCATATAAGAACTTCTTAAATTGATGTGATGGTGGAGGATAGCATCAAACTTATGGGAATAATGATTATAGAGATGGTGATAGATATGATAAGGGCGATAATAGGCAAGGTAGTAGAGGCGATGAGCGAAGTGGTGGAGGTAGTGGCGGTAAGGACTTAAAGGTGGTAGAGGTAGTAGAGATGGTGGCATTTATGGTAATAGAAGAGGTAGTAGTGGTGCTAGAAAAATAATTTCGAAACAAACTGATTTGCTGAGTAATTTAACTATAAAGTGGCATTTATGGTAATGGAGGAGGTAGTAGTGCTGCTAGCAAAATAATTTGGAAACAAAGTGATTTGTTGAGTAAGTTAACTTGTTGTATTTTCATTATTTTTTTATTGTAATTACTGGTGAAAGTTTGTTAACTGATTTAGGATTTTAATGGATGGATTTTGTTTCTCTTTGAAGAAAAAAAATACAACTTTTAGAAGGTTGTAATGTAATGAATGCAACATGTTTCATTGGAAAATCAATTATCAAAATGTTTAGATTCAAATATGTGACCTATCAAAGGACTATAATAATCTTAAGGCTTGACCATTTGTCTAGAATCCAACAACTCAAATTAATTACAAGTCAAAATATTCAACAAATCACTTGACTAAAAATGGATGACGTTTTGTTTGTAAGGACCAAAGGAAACTTTAACGAACAACGATGACATTTGTGGTGCTTCCTAAGTAAAAGAAAATGTTTTTGTGATCATTGTTGGTCACAAATGCATCACATTTCTTAATTGTGTATTTTTAAAATCCATTAGGAAATATTCCATTGGAATACCTATCTATTATAATCTTATTTTTTGTTAGTGATTGTTTAGCAGAAGTAAAATTCAACCAAACACTCAACCTTACTTCCAATAGTAGATTACTTTTATTTCATTAATTCCAAAATTCAAGCAAAAACAATCATTCATAACAAGTTTCATTAAAACATAAACCTTGATAAAAACTAACATTCCTTTATTAATCGAAGAGGGTTGTTTGGGGGTGGCGAAGGTGAAGGATTTAGGACTTGATCAACATCAATGCCTAATGGAACAAGTATACCCTTTGTCATACAATAACAATGAATGAATTTCATTCGACTAAGTATGTTTGAAATTTTTAATTCTTGAATTTTTGCTTCAAGATGTTTAATACGTTCACATATGTCATCATGCCTATCTTCCAACTTGTGTTCTACATCCAACAGACAACATAATAAAGAGAGAAAATATTCAAAAATATAGTGTTTATAATATGTGTCTTACCTTCAGTTATTTTGCATCCAACAACTTAAAGAAGTGAGTTTGTTTACAAAAAAAAAAAAGCACCATTATGTAGTTTTAAATTTTCAACGTTTAGGTTACCAATGTATTCTTTTCAAATCTCCCTCCAAATGATTCGATTCCCGCCTAAAAGAATGTATTCCTTTCATAAATTTATTAAAAAATACAATGGTTCAATTTTTGTACTTTTCCTATAATTAATTATTAACTAATTAAATAAGAAAAATATTTTGTGAATTTTAGAATAAATGATGTATTAATTATAAATTAATCAATCATTTTCTTGTAATACATAATTGACAAAATATTCCCTTCTAATAATATAGAATTGACAGAATTTAATCACAACAAAAGAAAATGAGGGTTAAATAAACTGTTAAACCAAAAAAGATAATGAAGAGACATGTACTTTAACCATGAAACAGTGCATCTTCTAAAAGCTGGTTGTTGTAAATAGCTACCAATAAACTGATATCAGGGTGTGTTTCATAAGTTTGTTACTAATTTACAAACTTATATGAACATTATAATATACAAACCCATCAAAAAATTAAAATTTGTATGACAGATAATATGAACTCCTCTCAAGGCAACGATCATGGTAACGGTAATGCGAATGATAATAAAAATTGTCAAGAACATAATCATGGATCTTGCTTGAAGAAAAGAATGTTGTTAATGGGGTTCCATGTGTTAGTTACAAAATTGTGGAACTTAGACAAGAAATTGATCTTCTAAATTGCATAGTAGTTGCTCAAAGTCGATAAAATGTCAAGTTTTGACGAGAAATGCAATATATCAGGCAAAAATTGCCACGACCCAAATGGTCAGGATTGACAATGGCCCTAACCTAAGGTAGGAGAACCATACTACACTCACCTTTACTCACTTAACTGTCCTATCCATATTCATTATAGTATTAGATTATGTTCTTTTTAACACGTTTGAAAAATATCTTAATCAATAACTAGTTATAAATTATAAACATCGTCTTCCATAAAAAATAAAGTGTTGAAACCTCTATCTATTATAATCCCTGGGATCTAAAGTCACCGTACAAGAATATCTATAAAGACAACTAAGTCTAAAACCAACACAACATCAAAAACATAACAAAAGAGGAAATCATCCTAGACGCAAATCAAAAGACCTTAGAATCATAAGAAGATCATAGGATTTCTAGACATAGTTCTTACCTCCAAAATAAAGTTGGGATCACTATCTAGAGTTACGATCGCGTGTCAACCACTTCAAAATGTGTTGCACTAAACAAAAGGAAGAGTTTAGGTAGCTTAGTACATCAACAAGTACTGGTAAGCATCATAAGTTAACTAACTCAACAATGCACAAGCAAGAAAGCCAAACAAGTATGAAAGTGATCATAAAAAAACCCATAGACAATTACATCATTCAATGCCACACATCATATATCATAACAAAATTACAACTTACAAGTTTACTGTAACATGATTTCATACTTAATCATATTCATCAATAAGTCATCATCATGTATAATCATCAATATTCACCCAATGTAAATATATGAGTCCATGTATGACAAATGTACACATGATCTCTTACCCATCACAAATTCATAATTATTCTAACATCATATCGGCATGTTATCTGACCAATCATCACATTCGTACAGGTGTGGTATTCGACCCATTATCACATTCGTACCAGTGTGGTACTCAAACCATTATCACATTGCATCAACACAATGCAAACAAAATTCAATGTTGTCATCATATCATACATCATGCTAGGACAACATTATAGAAGTCAAGTTTATAAAGAAGCACAAAGCCAGAAAGTCTAAGCAGTACAACATAACTATATACTATCCAACCAATTAGTTCAAAGTTATCTTTAAGTCACATGTTTCTTCTTTTATCCTCATTCAATTCGTTCTTGATCTATACAACACAAAATATTCACATATTTGAATAATTGATCTCTTATAACTACTAGAGATCAAATCATAATGATTTTAGCCATAAAATTTACCTAATTCAATATCTAAGAGTTTTCTTATCATTTAAACTTCATGAAAACAGCTTGAATTAGCATAATTAGTGAAAATTAAAGTCCTACTAGTGTTTTATAACACCATAAGATCAACATATGCCAAATTTCCACCATTTTTGATAATTTTGTATGAACTAGGGTTAAACTCTAGTTTTCACCATTAATCCATTTCTAGTGACTTCCTAAGGTTAAATGAAGTAAATTAAAGTCTATAATATAATTACTTACCTCCAAAGAAAAAAAACGTCAAAGTTATTCTGAAAGTTGCCTTTCCCTAGAACTCTTTTGCATTTTTCAAAAAGTGAGGAATAAAAATATTTTCTAGGTTTTAAACTAACAGTTTACTGCATGTTACCACTGCGACAGTTAAATTTTCACTATAGTGGTTCATACCATTATTAGAAATGAACTAGGGCGTGGTCCTGGCTGGTATCTCATCCTCACCATAAATCGAAGACTACCCCCTTTGTCACAACCCAATTTCTTAAGTCATGATGGTTGTTACCATAACCCACCGGTAGGCAAGCAAATCCTCATAGTCTGAAACATCTAATAACAGACTACTCAATTATATACAGAAAAAAATGTGGAAGAGATGGAATAAGAGAATCAAATACATAAGGAAATCCCAAAACCCGGTGGTATCATTACAAAAGCTTCTAATATAGCAAGAGTACAAGAGTGAAATACAAATGAATTTGTTGATAAAACTTATCTACTAATACAACATAGAGACTAGTCTAATACATAAGGGAGAGATAAGTAATACTCCAAATGTTAGGAGCTCACTCTAAGGCTCTGAACCATGTCTTCTCACAATGACGCACACATCAACAATGATAACCCATACGATTATCTGCACGCTACAGAAGTGTAGTATGAGAACCAAATGTATGGTACTCAGTAGGCAATATCCAACTGAGCTCTAAAGATAAAGTAGATATTTATAACATATGAATAGAATAAAATCTACACTCAAATATTGAACATTCATAAAAGATAACCAGTAAGGTGATAAGTATAAACTATCCTACTTATGTCCAAGAGACTCACATATTGAGACTAAGGATGTAACAAGGATGAACTATCCTATTTTAGTCATATTCATGAATCTCAATACTATACCGTATATCAGTGGACAATATGAAAAGTACAAGTGGAAGGAAGAAAAATATAAATATACAAGGCCAAGTAATCAGTATACAATATGAACAATTGAAGGAAAGGATATATGGTAGTTCCATAGCTACATATAGCTAGGTTCATATATATATAGATACATATAGATAAAAAGTCAACTCGAAGCATAACCTAAGTATATACATATGAGATAAACATGCATATAATGCAATCGTAAGATAGAAGAGGACAGAAATATACCTCAAATATCGATACTGAATCAATGACCAATATGTCATAAACAAGCCATAATATTAATTATAGAAATGATAAAAACAATATCTATAACAATGTATGTAACTGACCATTTCAGAAAACTAAATACCTAGCAATGCCCATTTGCACCCTGACCGCACCAAGCTCGGATGGTTCAACCAACATACAATAATAAAAGGAATGGTCATCACCCAGATCTATATAACTAATATCAATTCATCAAGGTATATACTCATAAATAGGTATGAAAACCTCAATACGCATCACAAAAGTTAGATCCAAGAAATAAAAACACACCTATGGTAAAATATACAATCACATGCTTAACGAGTATAGGGTGAATAAATCTAAATGAGTCTAAAGTTAGACCGATAGATTAAATCATCAACTGAGGTACCAAGCACACAATCTCTAACTGAATATGCCATAATATCAAAATCCTGATCTGATAAGTTGCATGACTAGAAATCCCAAGCAGAGGAGATTTTTTAATCCAACAAATAATCTCTCTACTGTAGAAACCACTCCTGAAGCTCTAATCCTAGAAGGCAGAATAAATAAGCCCAAATTACTAGCCAACTAACATTGAGAGCAATATTTACGATAATGGTTATCCTTCCCACAATCATAGCTTATCTAAAGAACTCTAGGTTGGTAGGAAATACATGCTAAATTTGTCTAATCAACTATCTCATAACCAGGGAACTCTTTAAGCTATTGTACCATCATAAAACATCAAAAAATCCTAGAATACTTCAATATACTGCCTTTTATAAACTAGAATAGCCATCTGTAATACCCCGTATGTTTCTAAGCTAGGAGACGAACCATTTTTCCTCCTTATGAAACCACATATCCTATGAGTAGCATTTTAGTGCATGACTTACAATTAGTATCCTAGAGATAATATAGGTTATGATACATTAATCATGTTCATATGAGTCACTTAAGGTAATACAAGCTAAGAGTTTTTGAATCCATCAATTTTTAGTGTTTGATTTTATAAAGTTCATCTTTGAACGAGTCTAAGTCAATTTTAAAGTGTTATTTTGGATGATTTAGACCCACCAAATTGTAGAGAATCAAATTATCTTTCCAACGATACCAATTTTGCCTTAATCCAATACCCGAGCGAAAAGTTATGCCCTTTTTGGTGAGAAACAATAAGGATAAGCGATTGGTTATGCGCCGCCCAACCCAAATATAGGCGATTAGTTAGGCGCCGCCCAACCTAGCTTAGGTAATCACTTGGGCGCAGCCTAAGTCAGTTCTAGGTACCAAAAACACTCCGTTTTGAGTTATTTTAAGGGTAATTAAGTCTTTTAACAATTCTTACACGTCCCTAAACTTAACCCTACGAAACATATAGCTTCTAAGCACATTACAACCCTATTAACATCTCAAACACTCATCATCCAAGAGAACTAAAAGAGAAAAACAACTAGGGTTACATAATTAAGCTTGAAGATCTAATGTTAAGGAAATTCCTCCGTCAATCATCAAGAACCTACCTTCCAAGGTATGCTAGTGTTCATCCACGGATTCCCTTCGTCCGTAGAGTTCAAGAATCAATCTTGAAAATACAAAAGATTGGTTGATTATGGTGATATGATCATACCCATGTTGATTCTTGTTCATTTTGCTATATAATATTATCGTGACTGTATGTCTCCTGAATGTTATGTTTTAGATGGATTGATAGAATGCAAGTATGAAATCCACCTCTTCCTTAGAGAATATATGAAAGGTATTCAATAAAATGCCTAGTATGTTAGAACTTCATAGTTACATGATTTCATGATATCTAAATAACAAGTTCATGTTGGTCATACACTCCAATATGAATTTCCATTCAAATTATGTGTTGTTATTGTTGTGGTATAAAACATGTATGATAATGGAGATATAAATTATGTACAAAAAATATAGCCATGCTTTCCCTACCATGTTTGAGATGTTGAATAAATACATGTAGTATAATATTCCCAAATCAGTACAATATGAACTAAACGTTACATGTTGTCGTTCCCTTACGCTTGAATGGTTTTCATGCGATTTTGATGAATAGTATATGTTGTCGGAATACCCATGATATTATAATATGATATTTATGACTTGATTATAAGCATTCCTATTCATGATAGATATTATGATGACCATGTACTTCATGAAATCCGCCACTCATGTATTTTGGATTTTTATTGATGGTCGTGTACTCAAGAAATTCAAGTTGTGTCAGTTTCCTTCCATTGAGTCTTGGGGGTACTTGTACCTGAAAAATATAGCTGTATGCTTAGAGCCATGTCATGTTTTCATGATACTCCCAGTCAAGCCATGATCTATAGAATTCTGCCAATCGTGTGACTCAAGAAAACTCACAAATATAAGTAATCTTAGTAGTCTAGTAATCTTAGTAATCTCAGTGCTCAGTAACCTCAGCAACCTCAGTATTCACAGTCAATCTCAGTAACTTTAGTACTCTCAACCATTCCTCATAACTCAGTACATTCTATCAGTCATTGGAATCCAGTAAACTTAGTTTAGTTCTGCTAAACAATACCTCTAGTATTAGTCCAGTTAATCAGTATCAGTTCAACTAATCAATTTAGTTCAGTTATTCAGTTCAGCTTAGTTATTGAGTTCAGTGTCCTTCAAATGGGAGTAGAAGTTAGCACCGAGTGAACCCAAGGATCGGAACTCACCCACCAATTCAGGTTATGATTCATAGTAGTCATCCTTGTGTTCTAGAACTCTGTAGCCAGCGTAGGTTGTGACACTTAACCCATCAAATTAGGGATGATGAGGTGGCTTAACCCGTAAGTTTAGGGTTCCCACCATTCTCATTGAGTACGTGCCTGTATAGGGTTCTCACTACTGTCCTTAGCAGTGGTGTCGTATTGACACCCCTCTAGTCGGGACAGAGATTGGACCCCAGGTTAGCTATTATAGCGTATTTAGGGCATGTCGGTTAGATAACTACTTCCCACAGTTTTAGCTACAGATTTTAGGACTGTCAGCTATAGCTACCCAGTCTCAGTAAAGAACTCAGATTGCTCTGAAGATTTCAGTATATCAGGGCTTTTACACACAGTCAACTCAGAAATAGAATGGAACTCAGATAGTTTCCTTCAGATTTATGTACTATAAGATATAGTCACTTATTCTATCAATCACAACAGTTATCAGAACTAATGCTATCAGTACTCAGCTTCAGGACTTTCAGATACAGTCAATCATACTAGTTCTTCCTAATTCGAACTGTCAGAAACAATCATTCATTTATCAGTAATGCAATATCAGTCTCTTAGTATTCAGTAATAATGTATGAGATCCATCACTTATCAATGATTTACATATCAATATCAGTAAACTCAGTCTTTTAGAATCTCATTATCAGTACACTCATGTTGTTAGTATTCAAAATTCGTAGTCCGTATCTCCATGAGTTCAGGTACAGTTACGTAGGCATGTATGTACTCTCACGTTCATATTAGCCAGTATTGTCCATGCATGTAATCCTTTGCATTTATCCTACCTCACTCGTATACTCAGTATATTCAGACCTACGGACGCATTTGTGCTATGGTGCTTTCTCTTATGTTACACCATAGGTTCAGAGGCATGAGCTCCAAACCAGTAGTAGATTCCAGGATCAGCAATCAGAGTTAGACGTGAGTTGTCACCCTTCGAGGACATGATGATTTCATTTCTATTTCAGTTTTTACTTTATTTCAGTAGTTGGAGTTAGTTGGGGACATGGCCCATCAACTCCTTATTCAGTTCAGTTAGAGGCTTTCGGACTAGATGTCATATTATATGTCCAGAATTCATTATTTATGTTCCCTTTTGGTATTGTTATGCCATATTTTTCAAATATGAATTAGTATTAAACCTTATGGCCTTACAGTTTATGTTTCCACATATTTTATGAGATATTATGCAGTTTACAGGTACAGATATCAGCCATAGGTTAGCTTGTGGTCCTTCGGGGTCATAAGCACAGTGTAGTGTTTCGGTTCAGAAAATTAGGGCGTTACAAACTTGGTATCAGAGCCTAAGGTTCAATAGTGTCCTAGGAAGTCTGAAAGCTGTATTAAGTAGAGTCTAGTAAATGGGTATGTTGTGAACCATACTTATGAGCAAGAGGCTATGAGATATTTTTGGAATAGTTTCCCTTCTTTCATGTCTCAAGATCGTGCTCTAGCAAGTTTCTTTATGAAAACCATGTAGATTCATATCATGCACCCCTCATGTTCACTTTACCTTACTTTTAAGGTAATAGAAATAGTGAAGTTCAAAGTCCTAAGGACAGGGCTTTCTGAGATAGTCCCTACGGTCAGTTATGAGATTAGCAACAGACTCAAACAGTATCCCATTAGTTCATTATTATTCCAAGGTCGTACAGATTTTATTCATGATTATGAGAACTCATTCTTGAACCCAAAATTTTAGCAGTAGTAGAGTTGGGATAGTATTATTCAATTTGATCAGATTATGTATTCATGGGGATTAGATCAGTAGGCTTGAACTGTATGATTGTGTACTCAGCATGAGCAGCTAAATACATAATCTGTCTAGAGCATGGGAAAACTATTTTCATATAAGTAGCATATACCTTTATTCATCTATGGTTATACTTTTAATAAATTAATTGAATATATCATGTCTTATAATGGGGTTTACTTTTAGTATGGGGTATTCATCTTCTCTAAAGTGTTTGAAGGAACCGATTAATCTCCGGTCTTAGACGTTGGTCTTCCTGAAAGTGTGGTCTTAGCTAAGGTAAACGTACGACCAATTGGTAGTCCCGTCACTATGATAACACTTAAGATAAGTCTGTTATAAAGCCATTAAGACTAAGGTAGATCCCATAAGCCTTCGATGTATTGTTTTAATTTATTACAGGTTGTATCATAGTTGATAAATGTTTTATGCTTTCTTATGTGAAAATTGCTTGCTTTCCCAGTCAGTCTCTAGACAGTATTTTCAAATATGAATCCCAACATTCATACAAAAAATACTATCA